>NC_057813.1:314467076-314490479 GCF_018294505.1 Triticum aestivum | reverse complement strand
ATATATGCTTGCCAAAGGATAAAATGAAAAAGGGAAAGGTGAAGATCACCTTGATCTTGCATAAAGTAAAAGATAGGCCCTTCGCAGAGGGAAGCGGAGATTGTCATGTGCTTTTAGGGTTGGATGCACAAAATCTTAATGCAAAAGAACGTCACTTTATATTGCCACTTGTGATATGAACCTTTATTATGTAGTCCGTCGCTTTTATTACTTCCATATCACACGATCGTATAAAGCTTATTTTCTCTACACTAATAAGTCATACATATTTAGAGAGCAGTTTTTATTGCTTGCAACATGACAACTTACTTGAAGGATCTTACTCAATCCATAGGTAGGTATGGTGGACTCTCATGGCAAAAAACTGGGTTTAAGGATATTTGGAAGCACAAGTAGTATCTCTACTTGGTGCAAGGAATTTTGGCTAGCATGAGGGGGAAAGGCAAGCTCAACATGTTTGAATGATCCATGACAATATACTTAACTGAGATGTGAGAAAACATAACCCATTGCGTTGTCTTCCTTGTCCAACATCAACTCTTTAGCATGTCATACTTAATGAGTGCTCACAATTATAAAAGATGTCTAAGATAGTATATTTATATGTGAAATTTCTCTTCCTTCAATATTCTTTCATGAATCCTATATACTTAAGAAGTTCACCCCCACTACTTGATTTATCTCAACATGCAGCATAGACACATCAGCATCCAATCACATCTTGCCACATCACCCCTCATGCAATCCCACTCAAGCCCTCCTTAGGTCTGACTAAATATTTTCGCTGAAAGAAACCTTCCTTTTTTCCTCAGGGGAACACGCCTTTCCTTGTGCATGCGCATGTTGAGTATGGAAAATACTGTTGCTCGCCACGTTTTGCATGCCGGCTTCCCAGCCCCAGTTTATGTTCTTATGCGCACTTACGATCTCAATAGAAACCCACAGTGTGTGTTAAATATATTCATGAACAGATCCAGTTTATGTTCTTTGGTGCACTTACGTTCTCAACAGAAACCTATTGTGTGTATTAAAATAAATTCATGAATGGATTAGTTCATATTCTTTGTTGCAATTAGGATCTCGATCAAAACCTACACTCATTAATTGCTAACTTGATTTTGCATGAACCATTTCTTAAACACCGTTCAGTTAGACATTTTTCCCCTGTAAGACACATGACATTGTAGTCGCTACAACATCATCTCTGGAATTAGAATTTTTTACTATAGGCACAACCATGGACAACCAACAAGAAGGCTAGAGGTACAACTACTACATATACAATGTTGTTTTCTACCTCCCTTTGTCTGCTGCAAATAACAATATACACATGAATCTTTCTCCAGGATACAATATGATGGACGAAATAATGTTCTGCCCCACTCAACAAGTCAACCATCAAGGGAGGCTCAGAAGAAGTACATGGAAGCAATTGCAAAGATGAAACCTACTACGAAACCACCAATGTGTATCACTTTCACTGAAACCGTTGCATTGTGAAGACAACACAAAACTATCTAAGGATCATCCATTCAAGTCCAACAAATACATCTTCGAGTACATTAAGAAAGGAACGCCATGTCCAGATAGTTCTCGACGAAGAACAACCCAACTACGAAAAAATTAAGCACATATTATATTCTTTTTATGATCAATAAATAATTATGACTATAATATGTATTTTGCATTTTCAGTTAGTATTTATGATTATACATATGTATTTCCCAATTTTCAGTTACCATATTATTGATCCAAACATTCTTCCATATGTATTTTTGAATGTTCAATTATCATATTGTCCATCCAAAAATTAGTCTTCTATAGAACCAAATATCATCCAAATGTATTGCATCCAATTCCCGTCGCAACGCGCGGGGTATTATCTAGTTGTTCAAGTGACCAATACAATGCTTGCTAACCTTCAATAAATTTACAACCTCTACTTCTTAGATGTGAAGTCATTACTCCCCATGGGATAAGCAAATGAAACATATATAATTTCAGATTTATGACATTCAACTCATTCAACTATTTACTCATAGGATATAAGTGAAGCACACGAGTAAATGACAAACTACTCCAAAAAGATATAAGTGAAGATCAATGAGTAGCTAAATAATTATGTAACTATGTGCAGACTCTCTCTCATTTAAGAATTTCAGATCTTGGTATTGTATTCAAACAACAAGCAAAACAAAATAAAACGACAATGCAAGGATAGCACAACTCATGTGAAGAAGCAAAAACTTAGGTTCAACCGATACTAACTGAGAGTTGTTGAAGAAGAAAGGTGGGATGCCTACTGGGGCATCCCCAAGCTTAGATGCTTGAGACTTCTTGAAATATTATCTTGGGGTGCCTTGGGCATCCCCAAGCTTGAACTTTTGTGTCTCCTTAATTCCTTTCATATCATGGTTTCTCTATTTCTCGAAAGCTTCATCCACACCAAACTCAACAAGAACTCGTGAGATAGGTTAGTATAAACCAATGCAAAACCTTAACATTTTCTACTATAACAAATCACTAAAATTATTATTCAACATTGCATACTAAATGCCTCTGCATATTTAATACTCCTATCCTCAAATAGAATCACTAAACAAGCAAATATATGCAAACAATGCAACCATAACAGCAATCTGCCAAAACAGTATAGTCTGTAAAGAATGCAAGATTCATCATACTTCACTAACTCCAAAAATTATGAGAAAAATACCTCACTGTAGAAGATTTATCAGAGCTCAATATGCAAAAAGTTTCAACATTATACCATTCTTTGAGTTTTCTAGGGAATTTTTGCAATAGCGGTAAACTTTCTGTTTTCAAACAGCAACATGTATACTAGCAAAATAAGCATGGTAAAGGCTATCCTTGACATTTTTATTGAAAATAGATGCAAAACATTATTATAAATAACATCAAGCAAATACTAACAAAATAAAATAACACTCCAAGCAAAACACATATCATGTGGTGAATAAAAATATAGCTCCAAGTAAAGTTACCGATAGACGAAGACGAAAGAGGGGATGCCTTCCGGGGCATCCCCAAGCTTAGGCTATTGCTTGTCCTTGAATATTACCTTGGGGTGCCTTGGGCATCCCCAAGATTTGGCTCTTGCCACTCCTTATTCCACAGTCCATCGAATCTTTACCCAAAACTTGAAAACTTCAGAACAGAAAACTCAACAGAAAACTCGTAAGCTCCATTAGTATAAGAAAATAAAACCACCACTTAGGTACTGTAATGAACTCATTCTAAATTCATATTGGTGTAATATATACTGTACTCCAACTTATCTATGATTCATACCCTCTGATACTACTCATAGATTCATCAAAATAAGCAAACAACACATAGAAAACAGAATCTGTCAAAAACAGAATAGTCTGTAGTAATATGTATCAAACATATACTTATGGAACTCAAACAACCCTACCAAATTAGGAAGTCCTAAGCAATTTGTGTACCAATCCGAAGCAAAAAGAGTCAGATCAAAAGCACGTTTCTGTGAATTATCAAAACTAATTTACTGGGTGAAAAAGTTTCTAATTTTCAGCAGGATCAACACAACTATCACCGTAAGCTATCCTAAAGGTCTTACTTGGCACTTTATTGAAAAAAAGCTATAAAACATGATTACTACAGTAGCATAATCATGTGGCGGGGGGTTAGTTTCACGAAGAGCAGGTCGAGTCGTTAGCACACACAGGATTTTTATCCAGGTTCGGGTCGCGAAGATGTGTAATACCCTAGTCCTGCTTTATCTGGTTATATGAGTGTTCTTGAGCTTTTGAACTAGCTACGGTGCGTGCCTTATCCAAAAGTTTGAATCCTCTCTTTATGCGCCTTGGGCCTCCTTTTATACACAAAGGGGTTGCCGCAGTGGCACACAGGAGGTGGCAAGCTACAGTGGTACGAGCTTACCGCTCGATCAACGTAGGACAAACACATTTAATGTGTTGCCTATGTGTCCTCTCGCTTTATTGGGACGGCAACAAAGGCCATCTAATCCTTCGCCGCTCCTCCCTGCCTCGCCACATGTCCGGGCCGACGAGGCATGCAGTGCCACGCTGGCCAACCAGCTATTGTGTTGGCGAAGTGGTAGGCTCCCACGAAGATCTTCATGCCGCCACGCAGGCTCTTGTTTAGCTGGCATGCTTATCATTGCGTTGGAGTGGTGGAGAGGTGGCGAAACCTTGTCGGGCGCGGGTCTGGCCACGGCCCAGCGATCGTCCCCGGCAAGGCTTGCCGGGGGCCTTGGAGTCATCCCTGGCAAGGGCCTTGCCGGGGGTCTTCGTCTTCTGATCCCATGTGGATTCGTGGGTCGCCAATCTTCATGAGGAGCTGCATGCTATCAGGCATGTGCTCTCCAAATCTTGGTCTTTTTTTAATGTTGTCGATGGTGTCAGAGCTCTCAAACCCAGGGGCGATGGCCCTGCTGGTCTCCTCGCAAGCTGCCTCGGCAAGGAGCTTGCCGGGGGCCTCGCAGGTCGCCTCGACGAGGCTTGTTGCCAGGCGTGGCCCTGCTTGCCTCTTGCTGCCTGTTACCTTGAGTGTTTGTTCTGACGTTCTTTGTTCCTGTCCTGCCTCCTGCCGCCCTCCTCTGCTTTGCCAGGCCCTGCTGTGGGCATGGCTGCGACCGTCCGTGCACAAGTAAGGGGTACAGGAGTACCCATACTTTTGTACACTGACAGGAGCCCCCGGGCCTGGGCCACACATAAGCGCAAGGCATAGTTGGGCCAGGCCCAAAGCAGTGCGCGGGCGGGCGTGGCAGAGGTGAACCGCCACAGTCTTTCTGGCAGTTGCGCTTCACCATGACCCGCGTTGAGCGCGTGACGTGGGGGTCATGCATGGGATGGCCTCAGCATGCTCGCATCATCTCGCGGTTGATAGCAAAGAGGTGGCCCGTGCTTCCCTTATTTAAAAAGGAAGGAATCTGCAGGGGCGCTACTCATTTACTAAGTGGACTCCGGGTCGCAACCTGCATGGTGCCGCACCCCATGATCACGGGGTGGCAATCGGTCATCCCACCTGTCCTCACGCCCGCTCCTGCTTCGCCACGTACCCTCCATGCGTTGGGAAGGGCAGGCGGCCGGCGTGGAGGACGTGGGCATTAATGCCGAGGCGGGGAATCAGGCATTCGTGGATTGGGGGAGCGGGCCGGTTCCAGTTCCCCGTGCTTCAAGAAGCCGCATTGGCCATGCGGGGCGGCCACCCCTTGGGCTGGGTGGCCAGGCTCTGGCCCTGCTCTTCTATAAAAGGGGAGAGGGGCGGTGCTTCTTCGCACTCACTCTCTTCCCTTCCTCTTGCTTACCATCTTCTCCCATTCACCATGGTGAAAGGGCGCGCTAGCACTTCGATGGCGGCGACGAGGGCTTCTGCTCGACAATGCATCCCTCCTCCCTTGGAGCCTCCGGTGGCGGAGCCCGCCGCGGGGGGAGAGAAGGGGACCGAGGTCGTCACAGTGCTTGGGGAGGAGGCGGACGGGGCGGCATACCTGTTGCGCTCCCGTCGCCGGCCCCTCCTCCGATGGGCAGCCACATTGGGGACCAACCCTATGAGTTCTTCATCAGGCTGCATAAGCCTATGTGTAGTCGCCTCTGGCTTCCGACTCCGTTCGCTCAGGTGATGGAGGAGGAGGCCCCCATGAGGGACTGCGGGAACGGTAGCATGTGGGCTGACATCAACTTTTCCCGCCCTCACGTCATGTACCTTCGTCAGGGCTGGAAGACCTTCGCACATGCCCACAACTTGATGGAGGGGCACGTTCTCTATTTTAAGTTAATGGAGAGCGGCCTGCTCTCTGTCAAGGTCTTCGGGAACTCCGGAATTCGCCTAGGGTGTTGCATGGAGAGCTCCACTGACAACGAAAGCTCCTCCTCGAGCGAGAGTGGCGAGGAGGACATCGCCAGCGACGATGAAGACAGCGGCGGGAGGCGACGACTCTGACTCCGCCTGACCGCCAGTGGCCGCACCATCGTCTGGCCCGCTCCCTCCCCCGACAACATGCCTTGTCGGGGGCCTCGTCCTGCTGTCCCTGGCGACGGTTTCGTCAAGCTCTCCATCGCTTAGTTCCCCATGCCCATCACCTTGCGCGGCCAGCCGTGCCTGGAGAGGAATGGGGCAAGAACGGGGATTACGGGACACTTATCTTTTTCTCAATTTGAAGGCACTTGCCAAATCTCCTAGGAAATGTACTCTACGGAGCCCATGCTTATGTTCTGTAATATCTGTACTTGCATCAGCATATCAATGAAAAAGATGAGCTATCGCCGGGAACTCATGCACGTGTACGCTCGTGCAGAGGCAAAATTCCCCTTTAATGAAAAATAAATGAGTCTCCCAGGTAAGCCACCTTGCCGGCGCTCCTGTGCCTGCTGGAGAATTACATCTGCCGAGTTACAAGCGCAGGGTCCAGCCCCCTGCTAAACTCTTCTTTTGCCCGTGGTTACTGCAATTACCCCGACCGAAGCAGCGTTCGAGTCGGGCATGGGAGCACCCAAGTCTGGATAGAGTGGCGAGGTTTTCTAATGCGCAAGTCACAAATTACAAACATGAATGGGCAGGGGAGGAACTTTATCTGATTAAGTTCTTGATGGAGACACCACGCCAAGCAGTCTTCTCAATCTCTTGCCGGGGCGTTGTCACTGCAGCCTGATAACCCACAAGTATAGGGGATAATTGTAGCCTCTTTTGATAAGTAAGAGTGTCGAACCCAACGAGGAGCTAAAGGTAGAACAAATATTCTCTAAAGTCCTATCTGCCACTAATACGACTCTACGCACGCTTAGTGTTCGCTTTACCTAGAACAAGTATGAAACTAGAAGTACTTTGTAGGTGTTGTTGGATAGGTTTGCAAGATAATAAAGAGCATGTAAATATAAACTAGGGGCTGTTTACATAAAGAAGCAATAAAGTAAATATAGCGAGTGTGGAAAAGTGGTGGTAGGAGTTGTGAAATTGTCCCTAAGCAATTGGCTACTTTACTAGACCGATAGCAAGTTTTATGTGGGAGAGGCATAAGCTAACATACTTTCTCTTCTTGGATCATATGCACTTATGATTGGAACTCTAGCAAGCATCCGCAACTACTAAAGATCATTAAGGTAAAACCCAACCATAGAATTAAAGCATCAAGTCCCCTTTATCCCATACGCCACAACCCCCTTACTCGGGTTTATGCTTCTGTCACTCAAGCAACCCACTATAAGAGAATCATGAACGTATTGCAACACCCTACAGCGGTAATCCCTCACGCTTGCGCGACATGGAGGGAACAATAGGACAGCAACATAACCACAAGCAAATTAAACCAATCATAGCAATTCATCAATCACCGGTAGGACAACGAAAATCTACTCAGACATCATAGGATGGCAACACATCATTGGATAATAATATGAAGCATAAAGCACCATGTTTACGTAGAGGGTACAACGGGTTGCGGGAGAGTGGACCGCTGAATATAGATGGGGGAAGGTGATGGAGATGTTGGTGAAGATGATGGAGGTGTTGGTGTAGATCGCGGTGATGATGATGGCCCCCGGCGGCGTTCCGGCGCCACCGAAAGCAAGGGGGAGAGAGCCCCCTTCTTCTTCTTCTTCCTTGACCTTCTCCCTAGATGGGAGAAGGGTTTCCCCTCTAGTCCTTGGCTCCCATGGCGTGGGAGGGGCGAGAGCCCCTCCGAGATTGGATCTATCTCTCTGTCTCTCTCTGTTTCTGTGCTCCCTGATTCTGCCCCTTCACCGTTTCTTTTATATCTGGAGATCCGTACCTCCGATTGGGGTGAATCTTTCACCCAGATTTTTCTCATAAAATTAGCTTTCTTGCGGCAAAAGAAGAGCGTCAACCGCCTTATGGGGGACCAGGAGGGTCCAAGGCGCGCCTGCCTCCCTTGGGAGCGCCCCCCTGTCTCGTGGCCCCCTCGGGCACCGTCTCACGTTGATTTTTCCTCCCAAAAATCACAAATATGCCAAAATAATTCTCCGTCCATTTTTATCTCGTTTGGACTCCATTTGATATTGGGTTTATGCGAAACATAAAACATGCAACAAACAGGAACTGACACTGGCACTGGATCAATATGTTAGTCCCAAAAATAGTATAAAAAGTTGTGAAAAGTATATGAAAGTTGAAGAATATTGGCATGGAACAATAAAAAATTATAGATACGACGGAGACGTATCAGCATCCCCAAGCTTAATTCCTGCTCGTCCTCGAGTAGGTAAATGATAAAAAAAGATAATTTTTGATGTGGAATGCTACCTAGCATAATCTTGATCATATGTCTAATCATGGCATGAATATTAAGACACGAGTGATTCAAAGCAATAGTCTATCATTTGACATAAAAACAATAATACTTAGGGCACCCCAACAAACAATCATGTCTTTCAAAATATCAATGCTTCAAAATGTTATCCCTACAAAATTATATAGTCTTGTATGCTCCCTTTTCTTAACATAAGGTACCCCTCATGCCTATCCCGTCGTCAGCCAAGAAATTGTTTCATACTTTAGTATTCTCAAACTTTTTCAACCTTCACGCAATACATGAGCGTGAGCCATGTATATAGCACTATAGGTGGAATAGAATATGATGGTGGAGGTTATGTGGAGAAGACAAAAAGGGAGAAAGTCTCACATCGATGCGGCTAATCAACGGGCTATGGAGATGCCCATCAATTGATGTAAATGCGAGGAGTAGGGATTGCCATGCAACAGATGCACTAGAGCTATAAGTGTATGAAAGCTCAAACTGAAAACTAAGTGGGTGTGCATCCAACTTGCTTGCTCATGAAGACCTAGGGCATTTGAGGAACCC
Source organism: Triticum aestivum (assembly GCF_018294505.1). Classification (NCBI taxonomy): domain Eukaryota; kingdom Viridiplantae; phylum Streptophyta; class Magnoliopsida; order Poales; family Poaceae; genus Triticum; species Triticum aestivum. The sequence goes on along the minus strand of NC_057813.1, from coordinate 314,481,652 downwards.
ATCTTTGGAATATACAAGCCAAGTTCTATAATGAAAATTCCCACTAGTATATGAAAGTGACAATATAGGAGACTCTCTATATGAAGAACGTGGTGCTACTTTGAAGCACAAGTATGGTAAAAGGATAGTAACATTGCCCCTTTTTTCTTTTCTTTTTTTTCCTTTTTTTTGGGCGGGCTTCTTTGCCCCCCCTTTTTTTATTTAGGCTTCTTTGGCTTCTCCTTTTTTTCATGGGGTAATGCTCTATAATGATGATCATCACACTTTTATTTACTTACAACTCAATATTACAACTCAATACTGGAACAAAGATATGACTCTATATGAATGCCTCCGGCGGTGTACAGGGATGTGCAATGATCTAGCATAGCAATTACATCAAAAAACGGACAAGCCATGGAAACATCATGCTAGATATCTTACGATCATGCAAAGCAATATGACAATGAATGCTCAAGTCATGTATATGATGATGATGGAAGTTGCATAGCAATATATCTCAGAATGGCTATGGAAATGCCATGATAGGTAGGTATGGTGGCTGTTTTGAGGAAGATATAAGGAGGCTTATGTGTGATAGAGTGTATCATATCACGGGGTTTGGATGCACCGGCGAAGTTTGCACCAACTCTTGAGGTGAGAAAGGGCAATGCACGGTACCGAAGAGGCTAGCAATGATGGAAGGGTGAGAGTGCATATAATCCATGGACTCAACATTAGTCATAAAGAACTCACATACTTATTGCAAAAATTTATTAGCCCTTGAAACAAAGTACTACACGCATACTCCTAGGGGGGAGGTTGGTAGGAGTTAACCATCGCGCGCCCCCGACCTTCACGCAAAGATAAACAATCAAAATACAATGTGCGCCAATTTGGTTACATAGTTAGTAGACCATACGTGCATGCTTCGAGAATCACAAACCTTAACACCAACATCCTTACTAAACACAACCATCTACTAGTACCTCCCACATATTATCATCTCTATATCGCAAAACTATGGCAAGGAATCAAACTTATCATATTCAACGATCTACAAGTTTTATGTAGGATTTTATGACTAACCATGTGAATGACCAATTCCTGTCATCTCCCTAAATTGATATAAGTGAAGCAAGAGAGTTTAATTCTTTCTACAAAAGGTATGCCCATGCTCTAACAAATATAAGTGAAGCAAAAGAGCATTCTACAAATGGCAGTTTTCTATGTAAAGAGAAACAGGCAATCCAAACTTCAAATGATATAAGTGAAGCACATGAAGCATTCTATAAAGCCATACTCAAAAGATTTAAGTGAAGTGTAATGAGAATTCTATAAATCAACCAATGACTATCTCATACCAGCATGGTGCATAAAAGAAAAGTGAAAACTAAATGCAAAAGACGCTCCAAGACTTGCACATATCACATGAACGAAACGAATCCGAAAACATACAGACACTTGTTGAAGAAAGAGGGGATGCCTTCCAGGGCATCCCCAAGCTTAGACGCTTGAGTCTCCTTGAATATTTACTTGGGGTGCCTTGGGCATCCCCAAGATTGAGCTCTTGCCTCTCTTCCTTTTCCTCATATCGAGACCTCCTCAATCAAACACTTCATCCACACAAAACTTCAACAGAAAACTCGGTAAGATCCATTAGTATAATAAAACAAATCACTACTCTAAGTACTGTTTCAAACCAATTCATATTTTGTTTTTGCATTGTGTCTACTGTAATATAGCTTTTCCATGGCTTAATCCACTGATATAAATTGATAGTTTCATCAAAACAAGTAAACTATGCATCAAAAAACAGAATCTGTCAAAAACAGAACAGTCTGTAGCAATATGAACATTCACCATACTTATGGTACCCCAAAAATTCTAAAAAAATTAGGAAAAATAAAATATTTGTACAGCAAGACAGTTCAAAAAGAATCAGAACCGTTTGAAGTTCCAGATAAAAATGTAAAATCGCGCACTACAGCCAAAGTTTCTGTCCTGCACCGTACAAACCAACAAGCATTGTAAACATCCTAAAGGCAAACCTTAGCACATTATTTTTATAATACAATGGAATTGTACAAGGGGATAATTGTTTTTGTTGAAAAGTTTCTGTAATCAAGATTCACAAAGTTTCCGTGAGCATGAACAAAGTTCAAGGAGCTCTCGCTCTTCAACAATGCTTGTATCTCTCACTTTCACTTTCCTTTTTGAAAAGTTTTGGGCTCCCCTCTTTATTTTTTTGTTTTTAAACTATATAAAAGCACTCAGAAGAAATAAATGACTCTCTAAAACTTCCGGGTTGTCTCCCTGGCAGCGATTTCTTTAAAGCCATTAAGCTAGGCATATAGTGCTCAAATAATGAATCCACCCGGATCCCAAGGTATATCAAAGCCAATTTTAATTAACAATGATTTGTGATTTAGTAGTGAGCACAAAGTAACATATATCAAGCAATGACGAAGTCTAACTCTCTTCCTATGCATCGGCATGTCATAAAAGAACAATTCATGCACACATAGTAAAGGCCAATGCATAGTATAAGCAGTTTCTTGCAATTTTATCATATTGGAAACATAGAGAGGTGGAGATATAGTTCCTCTCTCATAATAATTGCAAGTAGGAGCAGCAAGAACATGCATATTATATCTATCAAAATCATCATGTGTAGTGGTAAAAGGAAACCCATCAATATAATCCTCAATAAGCACAAACTTCTCCGATATAGTGTAGTAGGGAGAATTCAAAAAGATAATAGGACTATCATGCGTGGGTGCAATAGCAACAATTTCATGTTTAACATAAGGAACTATAGCAAGTTCATATCCATAAGCATAATTTATATTGGCATCTTGGCCACAAGCATAGCAAGCATCATCAGAAAGGGATATTTCAAGAGAATCAACGGGATCATAACAATCATCATAGCAATCATCCTTCAGTAAGCACAAAGGGGAATTAAACAATGTATGAGTTGAAGAGTTACTCTCATTAGAAGGTGGGCACGGGTAGCTAATCCGCTCTTCCTCCTTTTGTTCTTCGCTCTCCTCATCATCTTTTTCATCCAATGAGCTCACAGTTTCAGTAATTTCTTCTTCCATAGCTTCCTGCAAAATATTAGTCTCTTCTTGGACAGCGGAGAAGTCCTCAATATATGGTTTAACATAGGCATTAGAAGCATAATTATCATAACAATATTCAAGTATGGAAAAAAATTCAGATTTGTAGAGAGTAGCATTGTACTTTTCAATCAAAGAAGCAATTTCATAAGCACCCTTAAAAGCAACAAATTCTTCAACTTGTTGAACATCATAGTAATTATAAACACCCTTAGCATATGAAGATACGATTCCATTATCAATAAACTCACATTGGTAGGGAAGGTGTTTCTTAGGGTTTTTAGAACAACAAGTAACATCATATATTTCACATAGAGTCCAAGCATAGCATTGCAAATGATGAATTTGGTCCAGTAAAAGTTTCGCTTTTTCAGATATACGGTGTCGCACATAACAAGCATGCTCATCTAAAGATTTGCCCTCAACTAATCTAGTTGGGGTTTCAGCACGAGCACAAAGGGATCGAAGATGATCCAAGTAAAAAACTTCAGGAGTGTGATAGATTTTGAGTGGTTCTTCAACCAGTGGTTTAGTAGGTACAACTATTTTTTTTTGGTATTTTGCATTTCCTACCCATAACAAAAGATAGAAAACAATTAAGAACATCAAATAAAAATTACTTAGTGATAAAGCAAACAAGCACACACGAGAATATTCACCCCACGCTACGACTCCCCGGCAACGGCGCCAGAAAAAGGTCTTGATAACCCACAAGTGTAGGGGATAATTGTAGCCTCTTTCGATAAGTAAGAGTGTCGAACCCAACGAGGAGCTAAAGGTAGAACAAATATTCTCTCAAGTCCTATCTGCCACTGATACGACTCTATGCATGCTTAGTGTTTGCTTTACCTAGAACAAGTATGAAACTAGAAGTACTTTGTAGGTGTTGTTGGATAGGTTTGCAAGATAATAAAGAGCACGTAAATATAAACTAGGGGCTGTTTAGATAAAGAAGCAATAAAGTAAATATAGCGAGTGCGAAAAAGTGGTGGTAGGAGTTGTGAAATTGTCCCTAAGCAATTGACTACTTTACTAGACCGATAGCAAGTTTTATGTGGGAGAGGCATAAGCTAACATACTTTATCTTCTTGGATCATATGCACTTATGATTTGAACTCTAGCAAGCATCCGTAACTACTAAAGATCATTAAGGTAAAACCCAACCATAGCATTAAAGCATCAAGTCCCCTTTATCCCATACGCCACAACCCCCTTACTCGGGTTTATGCTTCTGTCACTCAAGCAACCCACTATAAGCGAATCATGAACGTATTGCAAGACCCTACAATGGTAATCCCTCACGCTTGCGTGACACAGAGGGCACAATAGGACAGCAACATAACCACAAGCAAATTAAACCAATCATAGCAATTCATCAATCACCAGTAGGACAACGAAAATCTACTCAGACATCATAGGATGGCAACACATCATTGGATAATAATATGAAGCATAAAGCACCATGTTTAAGTAGAGGGTACAACGGGTTGCGGGAGAGTGGACCGCTGAATATAGATGGGGGAAGGTGATGGACATGTTGGTGAAGATGATGGAGGTGTTGGTGTAGATCGCAGTGATGATGATGGCCCCTGGCGGCGTTGCAGCGCCACCGGAAGCAAGGGGGAGAGAGCCCCCCTTCTTCTTCTTCTTCCTTGACCTTCTCCTTAGATGGGAGAAGGGTTTCCCCTCTGGTCCTTGGCTCCCATGGCGTGGGAGGGGCGAGAGCCCCTCCGAGATTGGATCTATCTCTCCGTCTCTCTCTGTTTCTGCGCTCCCTGATTCTGCCCCTTCACCGTTTCTTTTATATCCGGAGATCCGTAACTCCGATTGGGGTGAATCTTTCGCCCAGATCTTTCACATAAAGTTAGCATTCTTGCGGAAAAAGGAGAGCGTCAACTGCCTTACGGGGGGCCCAGGAGGGTCCAGGGCGCGCCTGGCTCCCTGGGGCGCGCCCCCCTGTCTCGTGGCCCCCTTGGGCACCGTCTCGCGTTGATTTTTCCTCCCCAAAATCACAAATATTCCAAAATAATTCTCCGTCCATTTTTATCCCGTTTGGACTCCGTTTGATATTGGGTTTCTGCGAAACATAAAACATGCAACAAACAGGAACTGGCACTGGGCTCTGGATCAATATCTTAGTCCCAAAAATAGTACAAAAAGTTGCCAAAAGTATATAAAAGTTGAAGAATATTGGCATGGAACAATAAAAAATTATAGATACAATGGAGACATATCATGGCCGGAGGGAAGAGAGGACAGGGGCATGGAACCTTGGCGGTTTCCCAACACCTGTTAGAATCTAAGGTAGCACAATATCCTAGACAAGTACACATGCATACATATATATATATAAACATGGAAACTAGCAGGAAACTGTACAAGCTAAAAACTATCTCGCTGCGTGTAGGGTCTGCGCCTGGCTCTGTACATAGGGCTACATGCCTTGCCGGCAAGGCTAGTACAAAAGGTGATTGCCGGAGCTCCCGACAACTACGCCCTATGGGTAAAACTTGCGAAGATGTTCGATATTCCAGGAGTTGCTCACTGGAATGCCATCTTCGGTCTCCAGGCGGACTGTGCCGGGCCTGGTGACTCGTATTACCCGATAGGGGCCTTCCCACTTTGGTGTCAACTTGTTTGAGTTCTTGGAGGACTGAACGCGCCGAAGAACAAGGTCGCCTTCCCCAAGGCTTCAGGCGTGAACCTTGCGGCTATGATAGCGGCACAAGGCTTGTTGGTAGCGAGCGGCTCACACAGCAGCTCGAAGACGATCTTCCTCAAGGAGCTTCGCATCATCTTGGCTCAACTGCTCTTGCTCAAGCTCATCATAAGCGAGCACTCGAGGTGACCCGTATATGAGTTCAGTGGGGAGAACTGCTTCTGCCCCGTAAACCGGGGCAAAGGGTGTTTGACCAGTGGCTCGATTTGGTGTCGTTCTAATTGACCAAAGAACCGTTGGCAATTCATCAATCCGGCGCCTTCCACACTTGCGCATCCTGTCGGAAGTTCTTGTTTTGAGGCCTCACAATACTTCAGCATTTGCCCTTTTTGCTTGGCCGTTGCTCCTTGGGTGAGCAACAGAAGGGAAGCATACCTTGCTACCAAGGTCCTGGATATACTGCATGACGGTGCGGCTCGTGAACTACGTGTCATTGTCGGTGATGACTCTGTTTGACACAGCAAAACGGCAGACAAGTCCCTTAAAGAACTTGACGGCTAATTGTGTTGTCACCTTTCTTACTGGCTCCACTTCTGGCCACTTTGTGAACTTGTCAATTGCGACGTACAAGTACTCAAAGCCCCCGACAGCGCGGGGAAAGGGCCCCAGTATGTCGAGCCCCCAGACCGAAAATGACCAAGAGAGAGGGATTGTTTGAAGGGTTTGAGCTGGTTGATGAAGCTTCATTGAATGAAACTGCCACGCTTCACACTTGGTTACTAGTGCCGTCGCATCCTGGAGGGCAGTGAGCCAGAAGAAACCTTGACGAAACGCTTTGCCGGCAAGGGCTCTTGACCCTATGTGGGAGCCACATATGCCTCCGTGTATCTCTGCCAACAACTCCAGTCCGTCCTCCCGAGGAATACACTTCATTTTCACGCTGTTTGGCCTTCATCCGTAAAGGGCATCATCCACAAACTGGTACATGCTAGATCGGTGGGCTACTTACTCTGCTTCTTCCTGCTCCTCGGGGAGCTCCCCTGTTTGGAGGAAACAGACTGTATGTTGTGCCTATACCAGAGCCTGGGGCTCGACGGCAGGGACCGAGGGCATGATTTCTGTTGTGGGGGTGGCTGCCTTGATGGAAAGGGCCTGGGCCCCTGTCGGGGGCTGCTGCTCTTCAGCAAGCATGGGGTACCCGGCAACTTCCTTGCTGGCGGCTCCTCGGAGCTTTGCGGGAAAGTACTTGTTGGGCCCCACTTTTCTTCGCTTGTTCTGCTCTGCTGACGGCTCGACGAATGGCTGAGTTAGTTGAAGCACAAAGGTACCTGGTTCCACAGGTAGCTTGAGGGTGGCGCGCTTCAATAGGTCATCGGTAACACTGTTCTTTTCTCGAGGAACATGCTCTGCTTGCAGACCGTCAAAGCGCTCTTCCAACTTCCTCACTTCATCCACATAAGCTTCCATCAACGGGCTCTGATAGTCCTTGTTGACTTGCCTGACGATGAGTTGTGAATCTCCTCTAATAATAAGATTCCTGATCCCAAGGTCTGCCGCAATCTTGAGACCAGCAAGCAGCCCCTCGTATTCAGCGGTGTTGTTTGTCGACCTCTCCCGGGGAAGTGCATCTGGATCACGTACTTGAGGCGTTCTCCGGTGGGCATGACGAGCAACACGCCGACATCTGCACCTTTTAACAAGAAGGCTCCATCAAAGTACATAATCCAATGACTACTTGCCTCTTTGTCGGGAAGGGTGGTTTCTTGAACTTCTTTATTGGACGTGGATGTCCATTCTTCTATGAATTCTGCCAATGCTCTGCTCTTGATCATCGAGGTACTTTTAAATCTGAGCCCAAAGCTTGATAGCTCCACTGCCCACTCCACAATCCTCCCTGTCGCATCTAGATTATGCAAAATCCGTTGCAACGGTAGGCGAGTGACGATGGTGATATCGTGTGGTTGAAAATAATGACACAACTTTCTCGAGGCCATAAGGAGGCCGAAAAGCAATTTCTGCATCCCACAGTACCTTGACCTAGCCCCCCTGCAAAAGGGAGCTGACAAAGTAGACTGGGTGCTGCACCATATTCTTCCTCTACTTTACCTCGCCTGCTTGTGCAGACGCTATTTTGCCGGGATCGGATCTTGCCGGGTCTATCTCTTTTCCTAAGGGCCTTGCCGCCGCTGTCGCCTCCTCCTCAACTTCCCTCTACGCCACTAGCGCAGCACTGACCACTTGATTTGTCGCTGCCAGGTATAGCAGCAACGACTCTTGTGGCTTGGGTGCGACCAGTATTGGCGTAGAGGAGAGGTATCTCTTCAAATCTTGCAACGCTGCTTTTGCCTCCGAGGCCCATTTCATTGGACCGGCCTTTTTCAAAATCTTGAAAAAGGGGAGGGCACGCTTAGCAGATTTAGAGATGAACCTACTCAGGGCAGTGACGCAGCTGGCGAGCCTCTGGACATCCTTGACCCATCTTGGCTCCTCGATTTGCTCGATTGCTTTGATCTTGTCGGGATTTGCTTTAATCCCCTGTTGAGACACAAAGAACCCAAGAAGCTTGCCGGATGGAACGCCGAACACGCACTTCTCTGGGTTGAGCTTGAGGTTGATCCCGCGCAAGTTTGTGAAAGTTTCTTCCAAGTCCTGCACGAGCATAGCCTTATCTTTGTTTTTCACCACTATGTCATCCATGTAAGCTTCCATATTTCTATGGGGCTGGGGCTCAAAACCAATTTGGACCGCTCGAGCGAACGTTGAACCAGCTCTCTTCAACCCGAAAGGCATCCGTACAAAATAGTACGTACCACATGGGGCGATGAACGCGGTTTTCTCTTCATCTTCCTTCGTCATGAAGATCCGATGATACCCTGAGTAAGCATCAATGAATGACATCAGGTCACACCCAGCAGTGGAGTCCACTATCTGATCCATATGTGGTAATGGGAAAGGATCCTTTGGGCAGGCTTTATTGATATTAGTATAGTCGATACATAGCCTCCACTTCCCATTTGCCTTATGTACTACAACCGGATTGGCCAACAACGTTGGGTGGAGAACTCCCTTGACCAAACCTGCCGCCTCCAACTTCCCGATCTCCTCAATGATAAACTCTAGTCGCTCCAAAGCTTTCTTTCCGACCTTCTGCTTGACGGGCCATGCATGAGGGCAGGCAGCAAGATGGTGCTCAATCACCTCCCTGGGAACACCGGGGATGTCGGATGCTTGCCATGCAAACACGTCAACATTCGCCCGCAGGAAGGCGACGAGCGCGCTTTCCTATTTGCTGTCAAGGGTAGAGCTTATGACGAAAGATCCGCCCATGCCATCCTCCTTGACGGACACATTCTTGGTTTCCGGTGGGGCCGCCTTGGACTTTTTTCTCTTGCCGGTAGAGCTCTCTGGTACATCTCCTCCAAGGAGGCGCGTTTGTCGGAGAGGGTACAGGAGCCCTTGTTGAAGCCAGGAGTTTTATCAGTGACCGAAGCCTTACTGGTCCTCTTCCCGGTGGCAGGAGCAGGCGCCTTGTCGGCAGATGCTGCAACCGCCTCTTGATAGAGCTAATCAGCACAGATGAGCGCGTCCTTCCTATCGCAGCCGACGGTGATGATGCTCATCGCGCCAGGCATCTTCAACTTGTTGTAGGCGTAGTGCGACACCGCCATGAACTTGGCCAGTGCGGGGCGGCCAAGGATCCTGTTGTATGGCAACGGGATCTCCGCGACATCGAAAACGATCCTCTCCGTCCTATTGTTGAGATCACCACCAAATGTAACCGGTAGCGTGACCTTTCCCTTGGGCTGACTCCTCCCGGGATTGATCCCTTGGAACATGCCCGTCTCCTCGAGATCTTCATCGGGGATCTGCAACCTCTTGACCACGTTGGGCGAGATAAGGTTAAGGCCGATGCCACCATCAACTAACATCTTCTTCACCTTGAGGTTGCGTATTGTTGGGGATACCAACAACGGCAAACACCCGACCGCAGTGATGCGATCAGGGTGATCCTCAGCGTAAAAAATGATAGGCGTGTGAGACCACCTCAACGGCTTCTAGGCATCAACCATTGGTTCCGTTGCATTAATCTCATGCCCCCACTGTTTCAGTTGGCGATAGGAAGAATGCAGCGAAGCACCTCTGTCGACACAAATGACTTCTGTCGCCTTCTGGAACTCATGCTCGGTGGATTCGTCGTCATCATCACGATCTTCATCCTCCTCTTTCTTGTCGCGGCCTCGAGCAAGCCTCTCTTGTTGCTTTTCCTTGTTGCTACGTCCTCCTTGGCCGCCATGTTTCTTGCCGGACCCTTCAGCGCCTCCTTGGACCTTCTCCTTATCCCGTCTCTCGTACTCAGCCCTTTGCTTCTCTACCAGCAGCTCCACTTGGCGGCAGTTCTAGAGGTCATGGCCCTTGGTATGGTGAATCTTGCAGTACTGCTTGTCGGAGCCCTCTGACTTGCCGGCAACCACCAAGGCCCAGCAGGCGTTGCACCCGGCAACCTCCTTGCTGGGGTCGTTCACCTTGGCCTTCTTGGCGGTGTCGGGGTCGCCGGATTCCTCAACGGCAAGCACGGTCTTGCCCTTGCGCTTCCTGTTACGCCACCGTCCTTTCTTTGTTGGGGCGATGATGTCTTCATCTTCTAAATCACTTCTCATGTTGGCATCTTCGTCGGGGTACTTCCTTCCTTCTTTCGTCGGGCGCATCTGTCAGCCAGAACTTACAACTCGACAACATCCGCGACCTTGTTCATGGCCAACTCTTCACGCATCTTTTGATTGTGCATGTTCTGGTGGAACGCGCTGATGACAGTGGTGGGATGAACATCGGGGATGTTGTACTGCACACGGCTAAACCTCTATATGTACTTGCGCAAGGATTCGCCGTCTCTGAGGGATCACGTGCAAGTCACTTGCCTGCCCGATAGCTACGTGGCCGCCTGTGAAGGCACCAACAAACTCGTGGCACAAGTCGGACCAAGAGGCAATGGAATCTATCGGTAGATGCATCAACCATGACCTGACGTTGGGCTTAAGTGCCAGCGGGAAATAGTTGGCAAGTATCTTGTCGTCTCGTGCTCCGGCAGCTTGCATTGCAAGATTGTAAACGCTCAAGAACTCAGACGGGTGAGTCTTGCCGTCGTACTTCTCTGGGACCTCTGGTTTGAACATGCGGGTGTTGGGCCACTGTAATTGCCACAGCTCGCAGGTGAATGCTGGACCAGTGATTGCATATGGCAAGTCACTAGCATCCCCAGGCGCATGCCTGTACTCAGAGGGCCCAGCACGCCTATTGGACTGGTGACGTGCCTCCCATCACCGTTCGATAGTAGTCCTGGTGTCCTCCTTGAGGCGCTCTTGAAGAACTTGGCGCTGGTCACGACGCGTCCGTGGGTCTGATGATGTCCTGGACACATTGTCCCGGGCGTCGCCCCGATGGGCCGACCGTGGTGGAGGGGAGTGCACTGTGGTTGCGGCGCCCTCGACCCTTCCACTGCCTGCACGCGTCGGCTCATCATTTTGGTGCCGTGAGGGGCTTGCTCCCCAGTGACCATCTCTGTTGGCGTGCCCAATGAGGCTTTGGATAGCAGCCCTCCACTCTTCTTGCTTCTCCAAGGCAGGAGGAAAGTCGTGGAGTAGCTGCGCTCGCGATAGTGCTTCCGCTCGCGTGGGTGGCAGCGACAGGCGTGAGGAATGGGAGGAACTCGGACTTCTAACGATGCTAGAAGGAGTCCCACCTTGATTCCACGGCCGCATGCTCTTTTCGCCTGCAGCATGGCATGCATCTCGGCCCTGCATATGTTGAGAGTGACTGAGGGAGTTCTGGACTAGGGGGTGTCTGGATAGCCGAACTATCATCATCGGCCGGACTCCAAGACTATGAAGATACAAGATTGAAGACTTTGTCCCGTGTCCGGTGTGACGCCCCCGATTTAATCGTACACTAATCATGCACGCAAATGTGTACGATCAAGATCAGGGACTCACGGGAAGATATCACAACACAACTCTACAAATAAAATAAGTCATACAAGCATCATAATACAAGCCAGGGGCCTCGAGGGCTCGAATACAAGTGCTCGATCATAGACGAGTCAGCGGAAGCAACAATATCTGAGTACAGACATAAGTTAAACAAGTTTGCCTTAAGAAGGCTAGCACAAACTGGGATACAAATCGAAAGAGGCGCAGGCCTCCTGCCTGGGATCCTCCTAACTACTCCAGGTCGTCGTCAGCGGGCAGCACGTAGTAGTAGGCACCTCCGGTGTAGTAGGGGTCGTCGTCGACGGTGGCGTCTGGCTCCTGGGCTCCAGCATCTGGTTGCGACAACCAGAAAGAAAGGAAAGGGGGAAAAGGGGGGAGAAAGCAACCGTGAGTACTCATCCAAAGTACTCGCAAGCAAGGAACTACACTACATATGCATGGGTATATGTGTAAGGAGGCCATATCAGTGGACTGAACTGCAGAATGCCAGAATAAGAGGGGGATAGCTAGTCCTGTCGAAGACTACGCTTCTGGTCACCTTCGTCTTGCATCAAGTATAAGAGAGTAGATTGAAGTCCTCCAAGTAGCATCTCCCATTAACATCTCATAGCATAATCCTACCCGGCGATCCCCTCCTCATATCCCTGAGGTAGAGCGACCACCGGTTGTATCTGGCACTTGGAAGGGTGTGTTTTATTAAGTATCCGGTTCTAGTTGTCATAAGGTCAAGGTACAACTCCAAGTCGTCCTGTTACCGAAGATCACGGCTATTCGAATAGATTAACTTCCCTGCAGGGGTGCACCACATAGCCCAACACGCTCGATCCCATTTGGCCGGACACACTTTCCTGGGTCATGCCCGGCCGCGGAAGATCAACACGTCGCAGCCCCACCTAGGCTCAACAGAGAGGCCAGCACGCCGGTCTAAACCTAAGCGCGCAGGGGTCTGGGCCCATCGCCCTGAGCACACCTGCACGTTGCGTACGCGGCCGGTGAGCAGACCTAGCAACCTCCATTACAAAGGAAGTTGCGTTAACGCAGTCCAACCCGGCGCGCGCCGCTCCGTCGCTGACGTCTGAAGTGCTTCGGCTGATACCACGACGTCGGGATACCCATAACTACTCCCACGTAGATGGTTAGTGCGTATAGGCTCATAGCCAGACTCAGATCAAATACCAAGATCTCGTTAAGCGTGTTAAGTGTCTGCGAACGCCGAACAGGGCCAGGCCCACCTCTCTCCTAGGCGGTCTCAACCTGTCCTGTCGCTCCGCCACAAAGATCCACACAGAGGGCCGTCGGGACAAAGGTCCTTTCAGCCCCCAATCCGTGAATCACTCGCGGGTACTCTTCGAGCTGACCCGACTTTAGTCACCATCTGTATAGTATGTATGTATGTATAGTATATACCCGTGATCACCTCCCGAGTGATCACGGCCCAATATTATAGCAAGGCAGACTGACACGAAGGTAGGGCCAACAATGATAAACTAGCATCCTATACTAAGTATTTAGGATTGCAGGTAAGGTATCAACAGATGTAGCGACATTGTCAGGCTATGCATCAGAATAGGATCAACGGAAAGCAGTAACAAGCTACACTACTCTAATGCAAGCAGTATAGAGAAGAATAGGCGATATCTGGTGATCAAGGGGGGGGGGGCTTGCCTGGTTGCTCAGACAAGGAGGGGTCGTCGGTGACGTAGTCGTACTCGGTGGCATCAGCGTCGCTCTCGTAGTCTACCGGAGAGAAGAGGGGGAAGAAATAATGAATACAGAGCAAACAAAGCATCACAAAATATAACAAGGCAATACGCGGTGTTCGGTGTGCCCTAACGCGGTAGTAGGTGATACCGGTGAAGGGGGGAATCATCCGGGAAAGTATTCCCGGTGTTTCGTGTTTTCGGGCAGAGGAGCCGGAGGGGGAAAGTTGCGGGTTCGATAGGTTAGGGGGGTGTGGCGGACGAACGGACTGCGTATCCGGAATCGTCTCGTCGTTCTGAGCAACTTTCATGTTGAAAATAATTTAATCCGAGTTACGGATTAAAAGATATGATTTTCTAAAGTTTTAAATCATTTTTAGAATTTATTTAATTCAACATTATCCAAAACAGTGTTTGCTGACGTCATCATGACGTCAGCATGACGTCAGCAGTCAACAGAGGTGTTGACTGGTCAAACTGACGTGTGGGTCCAGTGGGAACCACCTGTCATCCTCTGAATAGGTTAATTAGGGTTTAATTAACTAATTACTGTTTAATTAAACTAATTAGTTAATTAGATTAAGTAAAGATGATTAATTAGCTTAATTAATTAATTAATTAATTCATTAATTCATTAATAATTTATTTTTATTTTATTTTCCTTTTTTTATTAAAACGTTATGGGGCAGGGCCCCCTTGTCAGTGGCCCAGAGGCCTTAGCGGGCACCGGGTCATGCGGTTACGGGCATGTGGGCGCAAGGGCGCTGGCGAAACGGGGCATAGCCCCAGGTGGGCGGGCGCCTGCCAGCCCGAGCGGGGTCAGGGGAAGCCAGGCACGGGCGCCGGCAGCCAGGGGCTGCACGGGCGCCGGCCGGATCAGAGCGGCGGGCCGGAGGGGAGGTGGCCAGGGGAAGAGGGCGCGAGGGAGGTCGGCGCGGCCGCGGGTCGAGCTCGCGTCCATAGTGGATGGCGGGGGAAGGCGGAGAGGCTTCGGCCGGGAACGGCGATGCATGCGGTGGCGCACAGGAGCACCAGCGCGCGTGGCTGCGGGGCGACGACAGCGGCGAGGCCGCGAGCGGCAAATGGGGGTGCGGCGACGTGGTCGCACGGGCGGGTGCGAGAGGGAGAG
>NC_057813.1:314461440-314464115 GCF_018294505.1 Triticum aestivum | reverse complement strand
TTTGAGTGTTCAATAACTCAGAGCCCGCGAAAAATTGGAATCAGTGGGAAGGTAGCACTTGATGAAGAACTCATAAGGAGTTATGCAGTTCCATGATAATCTCGAGATATCAGGGGGGTAATACTCGACACAAGATCAAAGTAAAGGTGGGACTGGTGTATTGATCCATAGAAGACAATTGTTTTAACTTGTCCGAGAAATGAGATCAAAGAAGAACAATCATGGTCGGAACCACGGTTGCAAAAGGCCAGATCCTAGATATAAGATGAACTTATACCAAAGGAATAATTTATTTAAAAGAAGCTTTAATGATAAGATCTACATCGTGTCCATGGGCATGAACACAAGTTCAAGGTCGACTCCCACTTCTCCAATGCATAACCTTTCATTCACTTCTCACGTTCGATGAAGATGCAGCGTTGAAATTTTATCTGGTGAAGCACCAGAAGAGTATGACTCGTGAAAACTTTCGGGTTCACACGGTTTAGAGAAGGCATATGTTAAACCCACAGGGGCTTCTTAGAAACGTATACCACAAGTTTCAAGAGTAAATAACACAAGCCCGAAAGCAGAGCATGGTTGGCCAAGCAGAGGATACAACTTAACAAAGGCATTATGTATCAGGGGAAGAACTCACAAAGTGATCAAATGTGAAGGACACTGTCGGATAACAATCCAACAAAGGACTTGATGGTCCACAAAGGATCTAATACGAGTATCGATACTCAACTAGAGGAAGAAGAATGCAAGGAGATCAGATTATAAAAACAACTGACTAACTCAATTGTCAAATGCAAAGGAATTATGATTTCAAAATCAAGGGATCAGAAGCAATGCTCTGATTAGGGAGGGATAAGTTGAATAGCCTTAGGGTACAATCAACGACAATTGGATTGGTCGGGAACCAATTCCAGTTAAAAGAATGGAAGCTCAGCCGAAAGGTAATTTATAGGGATCAATGATGATTGCGTGTATTCGCAACATATTGAGTCAACATACTCAAAATGATAATGACAAGGAATGTCAATAAGATTTCTATACTTATGGGATTAATCATAATGAAAGCAAACAAGAAATTCCAGAGCAATAGGTTGCTGAGGATTGTCGGAATATCGGGTGGTATTTCGAAGACTTTTGTGTAACACATGAACAACTGGGGGATGGGTGGATACTCGATAAGTGCGAGAATTAACCATAGGGGTATTCAAGTGACAAAGAACAGCAAGGCAGTAAGCTCAAGGGATTATCGAAACAATGACGAGTTTTTCAGGGTATCTTGTAATAACAAGACCACTGGGGATGAATGTAAGAATAACAACTGCAAGTAGTTATCCATAAGGGTTTGCAGTGGACGGGGAATTGCAAACGCGATGAACACAAGTTCTCGGGTTAACAGCGGAGAGTATCTTCAGGGTCTTCTGGTGCAGCAGACGATCATCAGTAACAAGGGGCTCTCTGGGTGAAAGTGATAACGAGATCCTAGTGTTAGATTTAGTAAACTTCATTTAACCCGAATAGAGGAGAGATCAGAGTCCCAGAGTAAAGGTCGAGGAGTAAAAGATCCTACTACCACCCAATGGCGACGTGTGCCCGTAAGACACACAGCCATGTTAGTAAAAGTTTTGCAATGTCTAGACTCGACTTCGGCCAAGGAGTTGGAAGGGGGATTCCTACAGGCAGTCGGCTCTGATACCAACTTGTGACGCCCCCGATTTAATCGTACACTAATCATGCACGCAAATGTGTACGATCAAGATCAGGGACTCACGGGAAGATATCACAACACAACTCTACAAATAAAATAAGTCATACAAGCATCATAATACAAGCCAGGGGCCTCGAGGGCTCGAATACAAGTGCTCGATCATAGACGAGTCAGCGGAAGCAACAATATCTGAGTACAGACATAAGTTAAACAAGTTTGCCTTAAGAAGGCTAGCACAAACTGGGATACAAATCGAAAGAGGCGCAGGCCTCCTGCCTGGGATCCTCCTAACTACTCCAGGTCGTCGTCAGCGGGCAGCACGTAGTAGTAGGCACCTCCGGTGTAGTAGGGGTCGTTGTCGACGGTGGCGTCTGGCTCCTGGGCTCCAGCATCTGGTTGCGACAACCAGAAAGAAAGGAAAGGGGGAAAAGGGGGGAGAAAGCAACCGTGAGTACTCATCCAAAGTACTCGCAAGCAAGGAACTACACTACATATGCATGGGTATATGTGTAAGGAGGCCATATCAGTGGACTGAACTGCAGAATGCCAGAATAAGAGGGGGATAGCTAGTCCTGTCGAAGACTACGCTTCTGGTCACCTTCGTCTTGCATCAAGTATAAGAGAGTAGATTGAAGTCCTCCAAGTAGCATCTCCCATTAACATCTCATAGCATAATCCTACCCGGCGATCCCCTCCTCATATCCCTGAGGTAGAGCGACCACCGGTTGTATCTGGCACTTGGAAGGGTGTGTTTTATTAAGTATCCGGTTCTAGTTGTCATAAGGTCAAGGTACAACTCCAAGTCGTCCTGTTACCGAAGATCACGGCTATTCGAATAGATTAACTTCCCTGCAGGGGTGCACCACATAGCCCAACACGCTCGATCCCATTTGGCCGGACACACTTTCCTGGGTCATGCCCGGCCGCGGAAGATCAACACGTCGCAGCCCCACCTAGGCTCAACAGAGAG
>NC_057813.1:314400134-314458385 GCF_018294505.1 Triticum aestivum | reverse complement strand
CCCTTTTTTTTGGTTCTGTTTCCTTTTCTTCTTTTGTTTTTATTCTATTTCTTTTCTGTTTTCTTTTATTTTAGTTTTATAAAATTACCACTAGTGCCTAATTTTGTATTAACCAATAAACTACTACGAGATTAATTCTTAACGCATAATAAAATAGTGTTAGCATTTTATAAATTCAATAGGCCTTTGTTTAATTGTCTTCACTATTGTTTTAATTGTTTTAGGGCCTTTAAACATTTTATCAAAGTTTGGTTGCTCCACCATAATTATCTATGCAATGTTTGGTTCACTCCGAACATTTTAGTTTTAATATTTGAAAACTTTTATTGTTTGCCTATTTTTGAATTTGAATTTGAATCGGTTTCGAACTAACTCGAGATCAGCAACTATAAACGAGGTGACGTGGCACCATTAGCAGAGGATCACTGTAGCTTAATTACCCGGGCGTCACATCCGGATGGGACTTTCCTTGGCGTGGAAGGCAAGCTTGGCGATACGGATATGTAGATTTCCTACCATTGTAACCGACTCTGTGTAACCCTAGCCCTCTCCGGTGTCTATATAAACCGGATGGCTTTAGTCCATAGGACGAACAACAATCATACCATAGGCTAGCTTCTAGGGTTTAGCCTCCTTGATCTCGTGGTAGATCCACTCTCGTAACACACATCATCAATATTAATCAAGCAGGACGTAGGGTTTTACCTCTATCAAGAGGGCCCGAACCTGGGTAAAACATCGTGTCCCTTGTCTCCTGTTACCATCCGCCTAGACGCATAGTTCGGGACCCCCTACCCGAGATCCGCCGGTTTTGACACCGACATTTGTGCTTTCATTGAGAGTTCCTCTGTGTCGTCACCGATAGGCTCGATGGCTTCTTCGACCATCATTAACGATGCAGTCCAGGGTGAGACCTTTCTCCCGAGACAGATCTTCGTATTCGGCGGCTTCGCACTGCGGGCCAATTCGCTTGGCCATCTGGAGTAGATCGAAAGCTACGCCCCTGGCCGTCAGGTCAGATTTGGAAGTTTGAACTTCACGGCTGACATCCGCGGGGACTTGATCCTCGATGGATTCGAGCCACAGCCGAGCGTGCCGCACTTTCACGACGAGCATGATTTAGCTCTGTAGCCAGACAGTACCCTAGAGGCCGCACTCGAACCCGCTCCGATCTTCAATTCGGAGCCGGCTGCGCAGATCGAGGACGGATGGCTAGACACCGCCTCGGGGGCTGCAACCTCTACGGCGATAGAGCCGAACACTGACCTTGTCCCTCATAAAGCTCGTGACTCCGAGGTGCCGGACTCCTTGCCGGACTCCGAACCTCCCGCGCCCCCTCCGATCGAATCCGATTGGGCACCGATCATGGAGTTCACCACAGCGGACATCTTTCAACACTCACCTTTCGGCGACATCTTGAGTTTGCTAAAATATCTCTCGTTATCAGGAGAGCCCTGGCCGGACTGCGGTCAGGACGGTTGGGATGCGGACGACGAAGAAATTCAAAGCCCACCCACCACCCGCTTGGTAGCCGCTATCGACGATCTAACAGACATGCTAGACTACGACTCCGAAGACATCGACGGTATGGACGACGATGCCGGAGACGACCAAGAACCAGCACCGACCGGGCACTGGAAAGCCACCTCATCATATGACATATACATGGTGGATATCCCAAAGGATGGGAATGGCGAAGGAACATAGGAGGATGACCCCTCCGAGAAACAGCCCAAGCGCCGGCATCAGCGGCGCCGCTCTAAATCCCACCACAGCAAGAATGAAGATTCCGGCACCGGAGATAATAATACACCGGACAGTGCCGAAGACAACCCACTCCAGCAAGACCCAGCGCAGGAGGATGGAGACGCCAGCCCTCATGAGAGAGCGGCAGAAGAAGAGGTAGAGGATTATATGCCTCCCTCCGTAGACGAAGCAAGCCTCGACGATGATGAATTCGTCGTGCCCGAGGATCCCGTCGAACAAGAGCGTTTTAAACGCAGGCTTATGGCCACGGCGAACAGCCTCAAGAAAAAGCAGCAACAGTTTAGAGCTGATCAAGATCTGCTAGTCGACAGATGGACTGAAGTCCTCGCGGCCGAAGAGCATGAGCTCGAACGCCCCTCCAAAAGCTACCCTAAACGTAAGCTGCTCCCCCGATTAGAGGAGGAAGCGTATGAACCCGCATCGCCAGGAGACAATACGGCTGACCGACCACCCCGTGGTCGCGACAGAGAGGCCTCTAGGCCCTTCACTAGACCCGTACCCCGGCATCGCTCGAAAAGCACAAGGCCACGGGGGAACCCTCTGGACTTGCGAGTTATATTGGAGGATAAGGCAAGACAATCAAGATCGATCTATGGATCGCATGGGTGCCCCACGGTACGTGACGACAACCGTCGCGCCGGACACAGTAAGTCCGGCCGGGCCGAACAAAACAGACAAAGCTCTTTTGAGCTCCTCGTGATATCGCCCAGTACAGAGGCGTCGCACACCCACTATGCTTCACAGATGAAGTAATGGATCATCAAATCCCCGAAGGGTTTAAACCCGTGAATATCAAATCTTACAATGGCACAACAGACCCCGCGGTTTGGATCGAAGACTATCTTCTTCACATCCACATAGCCCGCGGTGACGATCTTCACGCCATCAAATATCTCCCCCTCAAGCTTAAAGGACCAGCCCGGCATTGGCTTAACAGCTTGCCAGCAGAGTCAATTGGGAGTTGGGAAGACCTGGAAGCCGCATTCCTCGATAACTTCCAAGGCACGTATGTGCGACCACCAGACGCTGATGACCTAAGCCACATAATTCAGCAGCCAGACGAATCGGCCAGAAAATTCTGGACACGGTTCTTAACCAAGAAAAACCAAATCGTCGACTGTCCGGATGTGGAAGCCCTCGCGGCCTTTAAGCATAACATCCGTGACGAGTGGCTTGCCCGGCACCTGGGACAGGAAAAGCCGAAATCCATGGCAGCCCTCACATCACTCATGACCCACTTCTGCGCGGGTGAGGATAGCTGGCTAGCACGCAGCAACAACCTCAGCAAAAATTCTGGCAGTCCGGATTTCAAGGACCGAAATGGCAGGTCGCGTCGTAACAGAAACAAGCGCCGCATCAACGGCGACAATAGTGAGGATACGACAGTCAATGCCGGATTCAGAGGCTCCAAACCCGGTCAGCGGAAAAAGCCATTCAAAAGAACTACTCCGGGTCCGTCCAATTTGGACCGAATACTCGACCGCTCGTGCCAGATACACGGCACCCCCGAAAAACCAGCCAACCACACCAACATGGACTGTTGGGTATTCAAGTAGGCAGGCAAGTTAATTGCCGAAAACAATGACAAGGGGCTGCATAGCGATGACGAGGAAGAGACCCGACCACCGAACAATAGAGGACAGAAGTGTTCCCCCCCACAGGTGCGGACGGTGAACATGATATACGCAATGCACATACCCAAAAGGGAGCGGAAGCGTGCACTCAGGGATGTATACGCGATGGAGCCAGTCGCCCCGAAGTTCAATCCATGGTCCTCCTGCCCAATCACTTTTGACCGAAGGGACCACCCACCAGCATCCGCCACGGCGGATTCGCCGCATTGGTCTTAGACCCAATCGTCGATGGATTTCACCTCACCAGAGTCCTGATGGACGGCGACAGCAGCCTGAACCTGCTTTATCAGGATACAGTGCGCAAAATGGGCATAGACCCCTCAAGGATTAAACCTACCAAGACGACCTTTAAAGGCGTCATACCAGGTGTAGAAGCCAATTGTACAGGCTCAGTTACACTGGAAGTGGTCTTCGGATCCCCGGATAACTTCCGAAGCGAGGAGTTAATCTTCGACATAGTCCCGTTCCGCAGCGGCTATCATGCCTTGCTCGGACGTACCGCGTTTGCAAAGTTCAATGCGGTGCCGCACTACGCATACCTCAAGCTCAAGATGCCAGGCCCTCGAGGAGTCATCACGGTCAACGGAAACACTGAACGTTCTCTCCGAATGGAGGAACATACAGCGGCTCTCGCGGCAGAAGTACAATGCAGCCTCTTAAGGCAATTCTCGAGTCCGGCCGTTAAGCGGCCGGACATAGCTAAGCGCGCCCGGAGTAACCTACAACAAGACCACCTGGCATGTTCCGAGCACGCGTAGCAGTGCAGCCCCAACCCCAGCCCCTGCAAAACGTCAAAACAGGTCCTTCGCGTACACCATTACGCTCTAAAGATACCATGGGCATGGGAAGAGGGGCACGACCACGATAAGCCCAGACTGCGGCTCAACCACACCAGGGGCTCTCAAGTGTGTCGTTCTTTTTTTCTTTTTACCTTTTATTTTTTTACCCACAGGACTCCGTTCGTCAGAGGCCCTGTCCGGCAGCAGACCTGCCGAACTCACGATGCAACAACCAGGGAAGGATAAAGGCTACAACAAATATACAGGTGGTCTCCATTACGAGCATTTTTATACACCAATCCGCAGCCTACCCCTGGAGGGGGACATGTTTAACAGTCCCATCCCTTGCTTATCGCACTATTTGTATTGTTCTGCAGCACTTATTGAATAAAACAATGCAGCACCTTTTTTGCTTATAACTGCATTTCCTTTTTTATACATATGTTCATTTACGACATGTCGCATCCGTACACTTTGGTACGGTTAAAACACACCAGGGGCTTATGTTTCCCGCATCATGGTGTGATAAGTCCGAACGCTTTCACAAGTGCGGCACCCCGAACTTATAGCATTATATGCATCGGCTCCGAATCATGTCTTGGGTCAATAGTTGGGTTTGCCCGGCTCCCATGTTTTGGTACCTTATGTTCCGTTTTATCGGCTAAGGTAGCACTGGGAGAACCACTGCGATTGCGCCCTAGTTGAGCTGGGTTAATGCCTCAGTGGAGAAAGCTAAAACTGACCGTCATGAGGAGGCGAGAGCCGGTCGCTGTTCGAGAGGTTTCTGTGAGTCCTTCAAGACTTATGCCGCTTAGAGCGAGGAGCCGGATCTTGTCCGGCCCAGGCGTGGATAGCGCCCCAAATTCGGCCTTCCGAAGACTAGGGGCTTCGCCGAAATTTAAAATTATAGAATTCTATGGCTAAGTGAGAGTGTTCAAGCATTATAAGTCCGGTTGCCTTGTTCGCTGTGTAGAGCGCCTCCCTAGATGGACCCAAAAATGGGAACAAGAGTGCTCAAGTTTATCCCTAACACCCCAGCACTCGTGGCATGGGGGCTGAAGCCGACGACTTGCCATCTCTCAGATTTGATAAACAGCCGCACAGAAGGTAATATTTTAAATTAACAAGCGTTGCTTAGCGCATATGAACTAAGTTTTCAGCGCACAAGATAACAAAATGCGAGTCTACTCAAAAATTACATCTTTGGAGCACTCCCCCGCAATAGCGCGGGCGCCCTTCAGCACACTCTTATAATACATCTCGGGCGTGCGATGCTCCTTGCCCTCTGGTGGCGGGTCCGTCACAAGCTTCTGGGCATCCATCTTGCCCCAGTGCACCTTTGCGCGGGCAAGGGCCCAACGGGCACCCTCAATACAGGCGGAGTGCTTGATGACTTCAACCCACGGGCACGCATCCACCAGCCGCCGCACCAGGCCGAAGTAGCTCCCAAGCATGGCCTCCTTAGGCCACAGCCGAACTATGAGGCCCTTCATGGCCTGTTCGTCCGCCTTGTGGAGCTCAACCAGCTGCTTCAGCTGGTCGCTAAGGGGCACCGGATGTGCGGCCTCAGCATACTGAGACCAGAAGACCTTCTCCGTCGAGCTCCCTTCCTCGGCCCGGTAGAATGCGGCAGCATCGGACACACTGCGAGGAAGATCTGCGAACGCTCCTGGAGAGCTCCAAATTCGGGTAAGCAACAGGTAATTAACACTCACATGCTTACTTTGCATGAAAAATGCCTTACCCGCTGCTATTTTCTTCACCGCCTCAATCTCCTGGAGGGCCTTGTAGGCTTCGGCCTTAGCGGCTTTGGCACTCTCAAGAGCCATTGCAAGCTCAGACTCTCGAGTCTTCGAGTCACGCTCCAGGCTCTCATGTTTTTTCACGAGATCCTGGAGCTCTTGCTATACCTCCGCCACCCGCGCCTCCTGTTTCTCTCGCTCGGTGCGCTCTGCGGCCGCATTGCGTTCGGTCGCGGCCACCGCCTCTTTCAGAGTCGCCACCTCGTTACTGGCCCCTGCAATACCCACATTATCCTTGTCATTCTTTTTTCAACCAAAATCCTTTTTTGTAAGGTACAATTTTAATAAGGTGTTACTCACCTTCCTTGTCCTCGAGCTGCTTCTTGGCACGGCCGAGCTCGTTCTCGGACCGCTCGAGGTTTTCCTTCAAAGTATTGACCTCCGCAGTCAGTGCGGCAGAGGTCAGTAGCGCAGCCTGCAATCCCATATTGACATATTTTTTATGACTCCTGCGTATATCTTTTTAGATCCTCAGTCCGGCTTTTCTTTCTGAACACCGAACCGAGCATCAGGGGCTACTGCCTATGCGGTACCATTTTATACATATCGAAATTCTTACCTCAAAGCCTGTTAGAAGGCTGCTGCAGGCTTCGGTCAGCCCGCTCTTGGCGAGCTGCACCTTCTGAATCACCGCACTCATAACAGTGCGGTGTTCCTCTTTGATGGAGGCGCCGTTGAGCGCCTCCTGCAAGTTATCCGGCGCCTCCGGTTGGACGGAGGCAGCCGGCGTCACGGTCTTGCCCTTCTTGCGAAGGGGTCGACTGCCGGACTCCGGGGCCACTGTGGGTTCCGGGGCCGAGTCCGGTGCAAAGTCCGAGAGGTTGTCCTGTGACACCTCTGGAGCCTCCTCCTCCTGGTGGGTCCCCTCCTGGGATCCCACCTCGGCTCATCCGTGGCATGGGGGGTGGAGGCAGTCGGAAGAGAATCCATATCCGACGCACCTAAGGACCCGCTCGACAAAGCGGGAAGATCATCCTTGGGCGGACTGCAGGGTTGTATGCGGCATTAGAAAGACATTATGTGGCGAAAAAGACAAACCTTGAAGTTATTCGGGAGTCCGGATACTTACGATCTCGCCAGGGGCTTGGCCCTTGGAGGCCAGTCCTCATCGTCGTCACTGGCGTTGGCGGAGCAGTCCGGGGGAAGAGTTTTTCCCTTCTTGGACCCCTCGGCCTCCCTTGTTGGGGAGGCCTTCCTTTTCTTCCATCCCCCCGTTGGGGGAGAGGCTTTCTTCTTCTCCTCCTCGCCTTGGTGGGAGGAGTCGGCCTCGGATTCATCATCCGATAGCACCTGAAAACGGGAACTCTTCCGAGTCCCCGTGGCCTTCTTCTTGGCCTTCTTCTCTGGCACCACGTGGGGTGCCGGAGCAAGCAGCCCCGTTAGGCGGGCGTCCGCTGGGTCCTCTGGCAATGGGGCCGGACAGATAGTCCGTTCGGCCTTCGCCAACCAGTCCTGTCAAAGGTAAAGGGAGTTTAGATCCCGCATAGAGTCAAACTATGCAAAACAAGTGGCAAAATCACTTACCTCGTCAGCTGGACGCTGCGAGTGGAATCCGCGATCTCCGGTAGCGGATGCGGGAGCCTCGGCGCCCTTGAACAGCACCTTCCAGACATCTTCATACATAGTGTCGAAGAGCCCGCTCAGAGTCTGGTCCTGCGCCGGATCGAACTCCCACATGTTGAAGCCCCGTCGTTGGCACGGGAGAATCCGGCGGATGAGCATGACCTGGACTACGTTGACAAGCTTGAGCTTCTTGTCCACCAGCTTCTGGATACAGGCTTGGAGTCCGGTCAGCTCCTCCAAATCCTCCCAGATCCGGCCACTCTCTTTCCAGGAGGTGAGCCGTGTAGGGATGCCGGATCTGAATTCGAGGACCGCTGCCCAATCAGGGTCACGCGGCTCGGTGATGTAGAACCACCCCGATTGCCACCCCTTAATGGTTTCCACGAAAGTGCCCTCCATCCACGTAACGTGGGACATCCTACCCACCATGGCGCCTCCGCACTCCGCTTGGCTGCCCTTCACAACCTTCGGCTTGACACTGAAGGTCTTGAGCCACAAGCCGAAGTGGGGCTGGATGCAGAGGAAGGCCTCACACACGATGATAAAGGCCAAGATGTTGAGGATGAAATTCGGAGCCAGATCATGGAAATCTAGGCCGTAGTAGAACATGAGCCCCCGGACAAAGGGATGAAGTGGGAAGCCCAGTCCGCGGAGGAAATGGGGAAGAAATACTACCCTCTCATGGGGCCTGGGGGTGGGGACGAGCTCTCCCTCGTCGAGGAGCCGATGCGTGATGTCGCTGGACAAATATCCGGCGTCGCGCAGCTTCTGGATCTGCCCCTCCGTGACGGAGGAGGCCATCCACTTGCCTCCCACTCCGGACATAGTTGGAGAAGGTTGAGGTGAGAAGTGCGGACTTGGGCGCTGGAGCTCAAGTTCGTGGAGATGGATAAGCCAAGGAGGAAGAAGGCGCAGGTAAAAGGGTTGTATCTTTATCCCCTTATATGGGCGGACAAAAACATGTGTCCCCACCGGCCTGGTAAAACTCGCTTATCTCCCAAGCGTCACAATCAATGGCGCGGTTGGGTTACCCACGTCCGTATTGATGGGAATCCCGGAATAAGGGGAACACAATCTCTGCTTCGACAAGACGTGCCAAGGAAACCGCCTTGCTAAACACGCGGAGGTGGAACAATAAAAACAATTTGAGTAAAGGCTTGGTAATGGTGTGACGTCACGCCACAAAATACGTCAGCAGATTGAACTGGTGTAATATTATTCTCTCTACGGTGGTACGTGGAATTTATTTTTGGAGAGCCGGACACTATCCTGGTGTTCACAATCTTCTATAAATTATTCGGAGGAAGAACCCGCCTTGCAATGCCGAAGACAACATGCGCGCCGAACTCGTCGTCATTGAAGCCTGGTTCAGGGGCTATTGAGGGAGTTCCGGACTAGGGGGTGTCCGGATAGCCGAACTATCATCATCGGCCAGACTCCAAGACTATGAAGATACAAGATTGAAGACTTCGTCCCGTGTCCGGATGGGACTTTCCTTGGCGTGGAAGGCAAGCTTGGCGATACATATATGTAGATTTCCTACCATTGTAACCGACTCTGTGTAACCCTAGCCCTCTCCGGTATCTATATAAACCGGATGGCTTTAGTCCATAGGATGAACAACAATCATACCATAGGCTAGCTTCTAGGGTTTAGCCTCCTTGATCTCGTGGTAGATCCACTCTTGTAACACACATCATCAATATTAATCAAGCAGGACATAGGGTTTTACCTCCATCAAGAGGGCCCGAACCTGGGTAAAACATCGTGTCCCTTGTCTCCTGTTACCATCCGCCTAGACGCACAGTTCGGGACCCCCTACCCGAGATCCGCCGGTTTTGACACCGAAAGTGACGCTGAGGGCTCTTGCCGTGGTGATGCCCGGGGTCCTCAACATCATGATGTGGTTCGTCATGCACGAGCTAAGGAGACCGCGGCACGCGCGTTGGCGAGGTCGATCTTCTGCCCTTGGAGGTCCCCGCACCACCCGCAGGTGGCACAGCTCCACCCTTGGGCACGGTGGCGAGCCGACCTCCGTCGCTGCCGCGGAGGACGCCGACGGCCTGGCTTCTGGTATTCGGATGATGCGGACGATCTCGATCTCCTCCACCACTGGCGCCCGCCCCGTTGCCTACTCGCGCGTGTGCGGGCGGAGCGGCCCTGGACGGGCCGACCGCCGCGGTCTTCTTCTTCTTCGGAGCCATAGCGATGAAGGTGCTACTGTACTAACTACAGATCAGATTCTCACAACTAACCGCCCCCTACCTGGCGCGCCAAAGATGCCGGGGAAACCGATCACCTATGGGGTCACAAGGATCCCTTCTACGTTCGGCGGTGGGGGGGGGGGTAGTTGCATGAAGAGCAGGTCGAGTCGTTAGCACACAAAGGATTTTTATCCAGGTTCGGGCCGTGAAGATGCGTAATACCCTAGTCCTGCTTTATTTGTTTATATGAGTGTTCTTGAGCTTTTGAACTAGCTATGGTGCGTGCCTTGTCCAAAAGTCTGAATCCTCCCTCTGTGCAACTCGGGCCTCCTTTTATACACAAAGGGGTTGCCATAGTGGCACACAAGAGGTGGCAAGATACATCGGTACGAGCTTATCGCTCGATCAACATAGGACAATGCATTTAATGCGTTGCCTACATGTCCTCTCGCTTTATTGGGGACGGAAACAGAGGCCATCTCATCCTTCGCTGCTCCTTCCCGCCTCGCCATGCACCCGGGTCTACAAGGCATGCAGTGCCAGCTGGCCAACCAGCTGCTGTGTTGGTGAAGTGGTACGCTTCCACGAAGATCTGCCTGCCACTACGCAGGCATCTGTTTAGCTGGCATGCTTCTCGTTGCGTTGGAGTGGTGGTGAGGTGGCGAAACCTTGCCGGGCGCGGGTCTGGCCGCAGACCAGCGATCGTCCCCGGCAAGGCTTGCCGGGGGCCTTGAAGTCATCCCTGGAAAGGGCCTTGCCGGGGGTCTTTGTCTTCTGATCCCACGTGGATTCGTGGGTCGCCAATCTTCACGAGGAGCTGCATGCTATCAGGTATGTGCTCCCCAAATCTTGGTCTTTTAACGTTGTCGATGGTGTTAGAGCTATCAACCCCAGGGGCGGTGGCCCTCCTAGTCTCCTCGCAAGCTACCCCAGCAAGGAGCTTGCCGGGGGCCTTGCAGGTCGCCTCAGCGAGGCTTGTTGCCGGGCGTGGCCCTGCTTGCCTCTTGCTGCTTGTTACCTTGAGTGTCTGTTCTGACATTCATTGTTCCTGTCCTACCTCCTATCGTCCTCCTCTTCTTCACCATGCCCTGCCATGGGTGTGGCTGCGACCGTCCGTGCACAAGTAAGGGGTACAGGAGTACCCATACTTTTGTACACCGACAGGAGCCCCCGGGCCTGGGCCACACATAAACGCAAGGCGTAGTTGGGCCAGGCCCAAAGCAGTGCACGGGCGGGCGTGGCAGAGGTGAACCGCCACGGTCTTTCTGGCAGTTGCGCTTCCCCACGACCCGCGTTGAGCGCGTGACGTGGGGGTCATGCGTGGGATGGCGTCAGCATGCTCGCGTCATCTCGCGGTCGATAGCAAAGAGGTGGCCCGTGCTTCCCTTATTTAAAAAGGAAGGAATCTGCAGGGGCGCTACTCATTTACTAAGTGGACTCGGGTCGCAGCCTGCATGGTGCCGCACCCCATGATCACGGGGTGGCAATCGGTCATCCCACCTGTCCTCATGCCCTCTCCTGCTTCGCCACGTACCCTCCATGCATTGGGAAGGGCAGGCGGCGGGCGTGGAGGACGTGGGCATTAATGCCGAGGCAGGGAATCAGGCATTCATGGATTGGGGGAGCGGGCTGGTTCCAATTCCCCATGCTTCAAGAAGCCGCATTGGCCGTGCGAGGCTGCCGCCCCTTGGGCTGGGTGGCCAGGCTCCAGCACTGCTCTTCTATAAAAGGGGAGTGGGGCGACGCTTCTTCGCACTCGCTCTCTTCCCTTCCTCTTTCTTACCATCTTCCTCCCATTCACCATGGTGAAAGGGCGCGCTAGCGCTTCAACGGCGACAACGAGGGCTTCTGCTCGACAATGCATCCCTCCTCCCTCGGAGCCTCCTGCGGCGGAGCCCGCCGTGAGGGCGAGAGGAAGGGGATGGGGCCGAGGTCGTCGCGGTGCTCGGGGAGGAGGCGGACGGGGCGGCGTACCCGCTGCGCTCCCGTCGGCGGCCCCTCCTCCGATGGGCGGCCACATTGGGGACCAACCCTATGAGTTCTTCATCAGGCTTCATAAGCATGTGTGTAGTCGCCTCCGGCTTCCGACTCCGTTCGCTTGGGTGATGGAGGAGGAGGCCCCGCGGGCCTTGAGGCTTCACATGATGGACTGCGGGAACAACAACATGTGGGCTGATGTTGACTTTCCCTGCCCTCACATCATGTATCTTCGTTAGGGATGGAAGACCTTCGCACGTGCCCACAGCTTGACGGAGGGGCATATTCTCTATTTTAAGTTAATGGAGAACGGCCTGCTCTCCGTCAAGGTCTTCGGGAACTCCGGAATTCGCCTAGGGTGCTGCGTGGAGAGATCCACTGACGACGAAAGCTCCTCCTCGATCAACAATGGCGAGGAGGACAGCGCGAGCAACGACGACGGTAGCGGGCGGGAGGGCGACGACTCCGACTCTGGTTGACCGCCAGTGGCCGCACAATCGCGTGGCCTGCTCCCTCCCCCTGCAACATGCATTATCGAGGGCCTCGTCCTGCTGTCCCTGGTGATAGTGGTTGGCAGGCCTCCTCGTTAAGCTCTCCATCGCCCAGTTCCCCATGCTCGTTACCTTGCGCGGTCTGCCGTTCCTGGAGAGGAATGGGGCAAGAACGGGGATTACGGGACACTTAGCTTTTTCTTAATTTGTAGGCACTTGCCAAATCTTAACTTTCTAGGAAATGTACTCTATCGAGCCCATGCTTATGTTCTGTAATATTTGTACTAGCATTAGCATATCAATGAAAAAGATGAGCTATTGCCGGGTACTCATGCACGTGTACCCTCGTCCGGAGGAAAAATGCCCCTTTAATGAAAAATAAATGAGTCTCCCCGGTAAGCCACCTTGCCGACGCTCCTGTGCCTGCCGGAGAATCACATTTGCAAGGTTACAGGCGTAGGGTCTAACCCCCTGCTAAACTCTTCTTTTGCCCGTGGTTATTGCAATTACCCCAACCGAAGCAACATTCGAGTCGGGGATGGGAGCACCCAAGTCTAGATAGAGTGGCGAGGTTTTCCAATGCGCAAGTCACAAATTACAAACATGAATAGGCATGGGAGGAACTTTATCTAATTAAGTTGTTGATGGAGACGCTGCGCCAAGCTGTGGGCGTGGCTGTGACCGTCCGTGCACAAGTAAGGGGTACAGGAGTACCCATACTTTTGTACACCGACACTTTACTAGTTCCTTAATACAAGATCTCCATGACTAAACTCATTAATAACTTGCTTGCAAACTTTTCATAGTGTTGTATTACCAAGAAGGCCTAGAGATGTCTCTTTGTTTTATGAAATGACAAATCCCAGTCTCGATCCATGCAACCCATGATAGAGGCGAGGGGCCCAATCTTTCGATGAGATGTTAACTATCGATCTGGTGGAGTCGAGTTTGATGATCCGACTAAGAACATGCAACAACATTGCGGCTTAGCAATCGCTAAACCAATCTCCTGAGGTTACTGATGATGCCTTCACACGACCAGCCTGACCACGAAGGTCTATTCCTGCATGCAATCGAAAAACAAGCAAGAATATGATAATGCAATCTGAATATTGCAAATATATATGAAGTATTGATAAAAGTGGGGATTTGAAAGCAGCTTTGATACCACTTCATAGAGGTGAGGGTCCCGATCTTTCAATGAGATGATAACTATGGATTTGGTGGAGATGACTTTGACGATCCAACTCAAACATGCACCACATTGTGCCTTAGCAATTGCTAAACAAATCTCCTCAGGTTACTGACGATGCCTGTCAACATGGACCGACGATCTATAGGGTTGCTCAACCCCTTTGTGGTTCGGTGAGGGGGTGCACTAAACACAAAGAGCAAGAACAATAGGAGGCGATGCGGTCTTTTACCCAGGTTCAGGCCGCTGGGAAGCGTAAAACCCTACTCCTACTTTGGTGTATAGGATGAGTGTGAGCATAAGTACACGGAGTGCTCTCTCCCGGCAGGGCACAAGGAGAGGGCTGCTACACAGGTATGTATGCTTGAGGTTGTTATGAGTTCGAACCCTTGTAAAGGTTGCCCTAACCCTCCTTTTATAGCTCAAGGGGTTACCACAATGGCAAAAGGGTCACTACATGGTGATTCGATAGAAACAGTGCTATCATACCTAACTCTGCTGGTGAGGACAAAAAACATTAAATGCATCACTAGGTGTCGTGAGGAGGAGAAGCCCCGACAAGGATGCAACACCGCTTGCCCAACTAACTTCTATTAGCTTGACACACCATTTGGACGGGTGTCTATAAAAGTAATCTTCATTTCGGTGAGCCACCATGTGCCCGATAAGCCCCACCAAACTACCTACGGGCTTGACACCTCATCGATGGGTGACTATCTGCTCGGTGAGGTGGAGCGGTGGCGTTTGGTGAAGTCTTGCCGGGTCTGGCATTTGCCGGGCCTTTGCCTTGCCAGCTCAGCCTTGCCGGTAGGGGTCACTTCTAATGCTTCCTCATGTAGCTTGTCTTGGTCTTCTTGATGCGCTTCTTGATCTCTCAAAGAGCTGCTTATTTTGATTTGGAAATCCTTGTTGAGAATTTATCCTGCCGGAGGAGCTGCTACTTGTCTATGCATAAGTCAGGGTATTACATGCCAATGTTTAGTACACCAACAGGAGCCCCCAGGCCTTGGTCACACATGCTACCGAGCATCGTTGGGCGAGGCCCAAACAATGCACAGACAAGCGGTGTTAAATTTGTCTTAAAGTGATACATGTTCTTTTGAAATCTTCTTTGCTTCTTCATTAATCTAAACTTGGGCTAGCCCCCAGCCTTCTTCTAGTTTTGTTATCGCCTTGGCGGCATTTCAGCGCCTGCGTCAAAAAACTGGGGGTGCGTATGCACGTGGGTTGCCACTAGGTTTAGTGTCACGCCCAATATGCTAATTTCGAAATTGGTCCAGATCTGAATAAACCTTATGTTCAAGTAGTTAAACAGCAAGTTAAAATGCACCATGATGATCTACACGAAATTCTAGTCAAGTTACATATAAAGTTCATTTAATTCGGAGCTACAACCTAGAAGATATGAGCAAAACAAGTTAAACATGGCATTATGCAAAATACATTCAAACATCGAGCAAACACTCTCAAAACATGGATGCAACATGATAAGATGAAACTACATGCAAAATCAAGCAAGTTTCATATAGAGCATGCCCAAAACGGAGCAACGGTGCAACATATACACTCCAAACAAGATATAACAACAATCTGCCAAAAACAGCAAGTAGGCACTTTGGAAACATCAAAACAACATGCTACAGGAATTATATGAGCACAAACTTGACATGCACTTCATTTACAGATAACATGGTTCAAAAATCATCAATGTTCAGGTTCATAGGCATCAAGATTAAACCAATGTGATCAATGCAAACTGCAACTTTATAATACATGGACATATACATGAGCAAAATTAATATGATGACATGCTGGAGGCATGAAACAAAGATGCTACAGCAACTATACATAGCAACCAAGGGAATGGCATCAAAGTACACATAACAAAGAGAAAATAACATCATGGCATCATATACATATGGCTCATGGATTAGTGGGAACCAACATGACAAGATTGACTGTTACAACAGTTTCAGCAAGTGTAAAACAACAACATTATCATGGCATATTTGCAAGCATGAAACAGAGGCATATGACATCCAAAATTAGCAAACATGGCATGTGAACAAAGTACTTATAGCATACTTCAAAACCTGTAACTGGAGCATCTCCAGAATAGGCATGTATCAACTAATATTAAGCTCACAACTTGGCATCATGAAGTTAACAGAAATCTGGAACATTATATAAGCATGTTCATGGCAACAAACATATGAAACACACGACATCAACGAAACTAAATGGAAGGCATCTGGAGCATCGGTCTCGGGGCGTCACATTTAGCCCGGCAGTCCCATGGTCACACATGGCTTGGGGTAACCGCCATCTCTGTCATCATTCCTGTCGGATTCAGGGCTCCGCGGACCCAAGAAAGGTTCAAACTCTAGGGCATGTATGAAGAACTCAACCTCTCTAGCCAACCGACCCGTCGCCCCACGGCCTAGCTCGATGAACAAGAAAGGAGATGGACACGCTAGTTTACCCAGGTTCAGGCCACCTTCTCCTGCTTTGTGGTGGATTAGCCTCGCAGGGGGCTGAGAATGAACAAGTACAAGGGATGAACAACCTAGCGAGGTCTGCTCTCGTGAGTCGAGGGGTTCAGACGATCTGGTTGCCGATCTCCTTCTATGGTGGTGCCTAACCTATACTTATAGTGGCCTCAGTCTTCTTCCCCCAAAATTTAGGCAGGAAGGGATCCCGTAGTGGACAATTTGAAAGGGGACAAGTAGTACATCTTATCCTGACAAAAGGTGGTCTTCTACTGCAAAGCTTCTGGTCATGACGCCGTGGTGGGCTCAGCGATGACATTCGTCCTTGCGGTCTTGGTCTCGTTGCACCGGAGTGGAAACCTTTGCGTGATTCCTCGGGAACCCACGCATGCGCTTGCCTCCTTAGCACCAAAGACGAAACTGTCTTCTCTGCGCCCGCTGGCGCCTGCCTGGCCTTGGTCGTCATGGCTTGCGTCACCGCAACCTCATGAGGTTGGGCACTTGCATAGGAATCTCTGCTCCTCATGAGCAACCTAGGGAGGCCGCTCCCCTAGGAGGTCTTGGCGTCGTTTCCCTCATGAGGCTCGACCCCTCACGAGAGTCTTGTCTTGGCGATGTTGTAGATGGGCCGTACCAGGCCATCGATGGAGCCATGCCATGGGCCGCACGTAGGCAAGTATGGGTACCCTGGTTCCCAGAACACCGACAGTAGCCCTCGGGCCCAAGGCGCGCTCGGACTTGGCTTCGAGGTGAAGCCAAAGGGCAAGGGCGGAGCGCCGCGGGCCCCAATCGTGACACGGGGCTAACCCGGTGTAGGCCAATCTTTCATGATTGGAGTGGATTCCGTCAAAGAACACGATGAACACGGGGAAGAACAGAGAGAAATCACAAGAGCAAACACTCAAGAACAAGTCCAATCACACATCCACTAGACAATCAAACACACAAGATCCATAAGGTACATGAACAACAAAGGAAAAATACAAGGTAGAGTTCATCCCAAATCCAAAGGAGATGGGGGCTTGAATCCTAGAAGGATCTTCCCACAAAGGGGGGCTTGAATCCCTCGGGATCTTCTCACATGGAGGTCTTGAACTCCATGGGAGTGGTCTCTCTCTCTCTCTCTCTCTCTCAAGAGTAGAGGAAGGTAGGAGAAAAGCTCACATACAAATGAGCTATCACTTTGCTAACCCTAGAACGAAGGAGGGGGATGAGTATATATAGTGGTAGTCACGAAGGGGTAAGTGAGGGGCGAAAGGGTACATGGGCTTCGGCCCGAGTGTCTGCGTGCAGGCAGGGTCGGAAGTTCCGGGCAGGTTCCGGCCGGGTTCTGGGCTATCCAGAGAGTTGGCGTGCTCAGGGCTAGTCTGAACTCCTGGGGGCGGAGGCTCCGGGCAGGCCGGAAGGTCCGGGGACCGGAAGTTTCGGGCAGAGGCCGGAAGTTCTGGGCTTTCCAGAAGCTTGTCCAAGCTTCTTCTTCCTTCTCTTCCACGCTTCCCTCGCGGATGGTGTAGTTGTTCCTTGGCGCTTGCACTCCTCCTCGTCATCTGTGAAGCTCCGAAAATACCTATGCATGCACACGGGTGGAGTGTCAAGTAGTATACCATCCTCGAAGGGGTCAAGTGAGCACGTGGGTAAAGGAGATGATTCACCTTTATGTATGTGAAGTAGATGTTGCGCGTGTCACTTGCCAAACAGGCTCTTGACATGGTGATGTCCATAGGATGCTCCGCATCATCCCCCCCTGGGAAAGATCTGACCTCGGATCGAAAACCAAATCACCATGGGAAAGAGATGGCTTCGCCATGTAGAAGTGGATGTTCACAAAGTACTCATCATCTAGAAGCTTGAAATAGGCACTCTCCAATGTCGCACCGTCATGTGGTTCCTTCAAAAGGAGCAAGGACAACAAACACTTGAAAAAACAAATGTAGTTAGCGTTAGTGCAAAACCAATCATTCAAGAGGTGATTCACCCAACAAGTGTTGTCATCAAGCATAGTATATGGTGTGACAAAGGATTGTGGCATGTCATGGAAGCATATGAATTGAGCACAATCAAGGGCATCATGGAAACAATCATGCAAATGGGAGGTGGAGATGCTAATATGTTTGACAAGAGAATAATCATCTACCTCAAGATCATAGCAAATATGCATAAAGCACTCGACAAATGGTCGATGGTAGG
This sequence comes from Triticum aestivum, assembly GCF_018294505.1. Lineage (NCBI taxonomy): Eukaryota > Viridiplantae > Streptophyta > Magnoliopsida > Poales > Poaceae > Triticum > Triticum aestivum. Next base: position 314,440,300 of record NC_057813.1, on the reverse strand, counting down.
CATAAGAATCATTCACAACACCAAATAGAATTAAGTGTCTAAACATATGGGTCAAGTGCAAGACAATCCAAGCATAACGTGCATTGGGTGTAGTGAATATAGTGTGGCACTCAACACAATAGAAAGAGCAATTTTTCAACATGTGTTAGGCAACCAAGTCAATCATGTGACAAGCAATGGGACATGGCATATGTGAATAAATGATATTGGTGCAACCAACCATATGATAGTAGCAAATAGTCCAAGAATTGGATGCTACACACAAGGCATATATGTCATGAGGCATGGAAATGCGAAAATGACAAGTCGAAACAAGATCTCTAACATGTGCACAAATGGTGCAAGCAACACAAGTAGTATGATCCTCAATATCCATGCTCAAGTGGGATGTCACCTTGAAGGCGTGTCCTTGTGCATTCTTCACAATGCCGAAGTGGTAGGAAATGTAGTGTAGAAGCAAGTCGTGGTAGAATGTTTTAGGCTCGCTCTCAAGAGCTCGAATGGTCAACTCACGTGAAGTGGAAGTCGACATGAAGTCCAAGTATCCTCCACATGCACACAACAAAACAAAGAACATATGCGCATGGTAGATAACCACATCATCCATCATGATGGTTCTCTTCTCTTGCACATAACCATTAGTAGCACAAGTGCATGAAAAATATGATGCAACAATGGCGATATTCATGGCACTAGGTATATGGTGCAAATAAGTAAGGCAAGCATGCTTCACAAGTAAGATGTCAAAATCTCCAAATATATGCGAGAAAGCTATGGGGGCAATCTCATTATCAAGACTAAAGGCATTGTTGCACTCAATACATGGCAAATCATCTAGCATGAGAGAGGCAACATATGGAGAGATATGACAAGAAGCAATAACAATCATGTGCAAAGCATGTAGATGGTTGTCATCAACCACATTAAATGAGCAAGTATGAATCATGGGTGATGCAACACAAGCAAGCATACCAATCATGTCGTGCAAACTAGTGGAGCGAAGATGTGACACACCAGAGGAAATCATGGCAATCATGTCATGTGAGAAATAATAGATATAGGCAATGTACATGACATATCGAAGCACGAACACAAATCATGGTCAAAGTATCATCATAGGAATGGGTCACAAAAAGAGCATGGCAATAACAAGTGATATCTCCACCAAACTTGCAAATACACATACAAGTATGAGAATCAATCGGCATGTGTAAAAGCATGGGTCACAAATGCATGGTAAAGGCATAGGAATGAGCATATCATGCGAAATGAACATGATAAGATGGGCATAGAATATGTAATGGACAATAACCCATAACCATGTGAGGGCCATGTAGAAGAAATGCATGAAGTCTTTGCGCGAAGGGAATGGTGGTAAGGACAATGCACGGGGTCCCAAGTCATCGAGCTTGTTTTGTCAACTCGTGGGATTGCGAGGTTGACAAGTATTCATGTGTACCTACACAAAAGAGACACAAACCAAAGAAATTGTGTGCGTGGTAAATGTACACATCATCCATCATGATGTGTATTTGCACATGTGAGTTAGCACAAGATAAGCATCTCTCAAAGAAATTTGATGCATGGTACAAGAACATGTCATCCATCATGAAAGAATAGTTGTTATGTAGGACACGATGGGGACATAAATGGAGCATACTAGCATATGGCACATCAATATCATGTTCATTCATGGGGAGCATATTGTGCACACAAGCATGGGAATCACGCAATGGATCAGATGGATCAAAATCTCCTAAAGTGTATGAGGAAACTATGGGGGTCTCCTCATGAGCAAAATTGGGAACATCATATGGAGAAAATGGACAACATCCAAAATAATGCATATCCGAAGCTAGGTGGTCATGGCATGGCATATGAGATAAATGATGCAAAGGGAGCATGTCAATATCATCGCAAGAAAAGCAAATGCCAATAACCATGGACTTGTCATCTATGCCATTTGTGCAAATTGGGTTTATTTTAATGGCATATGAATAGTCACTACGATGAGATTGCAAATATGACATATGGTTTATCTCACGCATAGCATATGACAAGTCAAGTGGATTGTCAAACATGATGTGACCTAAAGAATTGTCACAAGAAATCCTATGTAACATGGCATCATAACTAATAGACTCCACATGAGAATCATCATACTCATCATAAATGGGCAAATCATCGCATGGGGAAATCATACTAGCATGAAGCATGGTACTAGGTGGACTAACATCATGCAAGCAATCAATGTCAGGAATGTCCACTAGTGGGACTAGAGCATCACCATCACCTATGTTACCGTTTTCATTCCACTCAAGTGGTGTAGGTTAGGTGGGAAAGACCAAATGGTGGTCATCTTCATCTTGATGGAACCATGTGGGGGGTGCATCATATTCCACCATGGCCATCGTCTTGTCCAAAGGAAGGACGAAGTCGTCGCGAATCAGCTCGTCATCATAGATGAGACCTAGCACCAAATGAGAAGACACAACAGAGGTAGAGGTCAAGTCGTTAGTGTTGAAATTGGCCTCACAAGACCTATGAACTATCTCACTCTCTCTATGTGGTGATTCGTTCACTCCCTCAAAGTGGGTGCACTCAAACTCACATATGGTGGAGTCACTCATCTCACTCAAGTGGTGGGGGTTGTGGCTCTCCTCACATGGGAATTGGGGCAACTCATCATATATGTGGCTAGTGGTGAAGTCACTCTCACTCTCAATATGGTGGCACAAGTCACTCAAGTCATCATGCATCGCCGTGGTTGAAGGGAAAATCCCATGCTCAACCATCTCGTCACCGTCGTCGTGGATGAAGGCCGAAGATGGCACATCATCACTCTCGCCTCCTAAGAAGGAAGCATCATCCTTGCTCGTCACCAGGTCACATGCCTCGAACTTAGTCCTTGAAGGTCTCCATAGTCGTACTTGTCGCTGCACCGTCTTGAAAAAGTGTCGAGGTAGACTCGACATCATCAATGCCACAAAGAGGGATGGCAGTGAAGCCAAACATGGGAGCATCGTCCTGGAGCTCATCGGGCTTGGACATCTTGGTGGTACTATCCTCATGCTCGTTATCATGGAGCTTGGTCGTCTTGAAGTGTGCTTGGGGTGGATAAGCCTTGGCCCTCATAAGTTCTTGTTCCGCCTTGAGAGCACCAATGTAGTTGTCGTCGAGGGACTTGTAGTTCTCGAGGAAGATAGTCTTGGAGATGTTGTTGTGCAATCCCATTATGAAGTGGAACTTCATCGAAATGGGGTCGTCCACACTGGCTCGTCGCAAGGCATTCTTTATCTCCTTGAAGTACACGTCGATGGACTTGGATCCTTGGATGGCATTCTCCAATTGGCATAGAAGTTGTTCCATGTAGGTTGGAGGCACGAACTCTCGCCGCATAGCTCTCTTCGCCTTGGGCCAACTCATGTCGTAACTCTCCGAAGGTGTGTGGAGCCACCATGTCGACGCGTAGTCGTGGAAGTTTCTTGTGGCGCACTTCACTTGATCTTCGGGAGGAACTTGATGTAGCTTGAGGTAGTCGTCCATCAAGCGCTCCCACTCGAGATACCCCTCGGGTTCTAGAGTCCCATAGAAAGGAATCATGTGGTTGTTGTAGAGGCTGTAGTAGCTCATGGAAGTCGTGGACTTGAGCTTGGGGAGCTTCTCTTGAGTTTAGTCTTGAGGTACTTGTAGGCGAAGATGCCTTGAAGTCGCTTGGTGAAGATGCCAAGGGAGATGGGGAAGTTGTCGAGCGGTTGTTGGTGTTGAGCTCTTAACCTTCACATGCTTATCGGTGGTGGTGTCGATGTCGATGTGATCTTGCCGTAGATGGTAGCTCGGAAGCATGTGCACTTGAGCGTCTTCTCGAAGATGAGGACGATCTCTTGTAGGACTTGATGAGGGCTTTGATCTCCTCCATTTGAGCTTGCATCTTGGCGACGAAGTTGTTTTTCGTGGCATCAAACTCGTCGTCGTTGTTGTATACCGAAAGAGGTGTGCTTTGCCTATCCATCGCAAGACTCAAGAAAAGGTGAGTAGGAAATGAGATAAACAATACCAAGTTACCTTTTCCCAAAGTTGAGGATGTATCCTGTTTCACTCAATGTGAAATAAAAGAATAGTGTAATTGGTACCGGACTTGTTCACTCACACCTTGGGCACATCGATAGCTTCAAAAAGAGCCAAAGAACATTCCAATCGGAGTTCGGAGCGAAAAGTTGTGATGAAAACGGTGAAAGAGGCTGATGCTGAAAATTTGTGTAAAGTCTCTGCTTAGGCCGGAAGTTACGGGCCTAGGTCCGGAAGTTCCAGGGGGGGGGGGGTCCGGAAGTTTAGGGGGTCATGGAATTTCTTCCGGGACGAACCCTAAATTCTGGATATGAGAACAGAAGCGGAAAAACACAATTTCTCGGGGTAAAATTGAGAAGGTTTTGTGGATGGAAAGTGGGGAAACTTGGGGAGATGCTAGATCCACTTGAAACCAAGCAAATCCATGGATCAAATTCAAGAAAACATCATCAAACCAACAAATCACAAAAAATGGGGCTATTTTTTGGTGGGAATTTTCAAATTTAGGACAAAATCACACAAAACAAGGCTAGAAAACGATTGGGGAGGCTCCAAATTCATGATCAACGTGGCTCGGTATACCATATGATATGGGGCTAACCCGGTGTAGGTAGATATTTTATGATTGGAGTGGATTCCCTCAAACAACACGATGAACACGGGGAAGACGGAGAGAAATCACAAGGGGAAACACTCAAGAACAAGTCCAATCACACATCCACTAGAAACACACAAGATCCACAAGGTACATGAACAACAAAGGGAAAAATACAAGGTAGAGTTCATCCCAAATCCAAAGGAGATGGGGGCTTGAATCCTAGAAGGATCTTCCCACAAAGGGGGCTTGAATCCCTCGGGATCTTCTCACATGGAGGTCTTGAACTCCATGGGAGTGGTCTCTCTCTCTCTCTCTCTCAAGAGTAGAGGAAGGTAGGAGCAAAGCTCACATACAAATGAGCTATCACTTTGCTAAACCTAGAACGGAGGAGGGGGATGAGTATATATAGTGGTAGTCACGAAGGGGTAAGGAGGGGCGAAAGGGTACATGGGCTTCAGCCCGAGTGTCTGCGCGTAAGTAGGGCTGGAAGTTCTGGGCAGGGATGGAAGTTCCGGGCTTCAGAAGTTCTGGCCAAGTTCTAGCCGGGTTCCGGGCTATCTAGAGAGTTGGCGCACTCGGATCTAGTCTGGACTCAGGGGGGCGGAGGTTTCGGGCAGGCCGGAAGGTCCGGGCAGGCTGGAAGGTCTGGGGCTCGTAAGTTCTGGGCACAGGCCGGAAGTTCCGGGCTTTCCAGAAGCTTGTCCAAGCTTCTTCTTCCTTCTCTTCCACGATTCCCTCGCGGATGGTGTAGTTGTTCCTTGGCGCTTGCACTCCTCCTCGTCATCCGTGAAGCTTCGATAATGCCTACGCATGCACATGGGTGGAGTGTCAAGTAGTATACCATCCTCGAAGGGGTCAAGTGAGCACATGTAAAGGAGATGATTCACCTTTATGTATGTGAAGTAGATGTCATGCGTGTCACTTGCTAAACAGGCTCTTGACATGGTGATGTCCATAGGATGCTCCACATCAAATCGCCTGCGGGGCAGGCTGACACGTGGCGCCTGATGAGAGGTGGGTGCCTCCACTTCCCCATGCTGCCTCGGCAACTGCCTGACTTGACAACTGCTTGGCGTACGCAGCCCAGCCATCATTGCCTTGCTGCGCGCCTGCCTTCTGCTCCTCCTCCTCCTCCTTGCGGTCTTGCGTCTTCTTCGCCAAACTCTGCGTCGGCTCCAATTCACCTCACTGCCATGGCTCCCAGGAAGAAGGAGGGGAAGACCCATGTAGCCGCGGAGCCCTCACCGGGGCCGAAACCAGCGCTGGACCGGTCCATGATGATCAACCAGGAGGGGCAGGACAAGGTCCGGCAAGCCCTAGTCGCTTATTCCAACGAGTGGAAGGCGACGATGGTCTTGCTTGCCTCCCGGACCTTAGCTGATATGGAGGCCACCAAAATCCCTCTTCATCCCCACGCTCTCTTTGCCGGTCTGCTACCTCCATTCTCCAATTTTTTTCAACGCCGTGCTCTCGCATTACCGGATCCACGCGCTGCATCATCCTGGATCCACCATTCTCCTCTCTGCTTTTGCCTTCTTGTGCGAGGCCTTCGTGGGCATTGCCACGTCTGTGGCCTTGCTCCGCCATTTCTCCTCGCTCCACTTGGTCGACAACGGGCACCGCTCGGGGTGCGTGTCACTTCAGGCGATGTCCGCAACCACGGGCTCTGGCATCGACTTCATGCTCCACCCGGACACAAGGGGGTTCTGGAAGTAGTGGGTGTATGTGGACGCCACCGTGTGCAGCCCCCTGCTCCTCATCCCATCGGCGCCGGCGGAGCCGAGCTCCAGCTGGGGTCACGCGGAGCTCGCGACCCGCGGCTCGCGCGCGTCCTGTCCAGGCTGGCCCAGCTAAAGGAGGTGGGGGTGACGATGGCGATGGAGGCAAGGGAGTTCATGCGGCGATGCGTCACCCCGCTTCAACGCCATTCTCGTCTGACTTGGGCTTTTACCGGCCCCGCAGACGACATGAGGCTCCAGTGGCCCCCGCTTCCTTTCGACACCCTGCGCGAAGTGGTCTGCGCCTGACCAGCATAGAACCCACCATGCTCCCCCCGGGTGGGTTCCCTCTCTATGATCACCCGCAGGGGGTGCCTTTGCCGCGAAGATGCCGCGCTTTGACGAGTGGGGGCTGCTTCCGAGGGCCACGAGGGGCCTTGCGATAACCCCCTCTTGGTGACTCCCACGCACGGAGGCCCCTAGGTGCACACTCGCGAGTTGTTCATGGGGGAGCGGGCACCGCTCGTCACTCCTGGGGTGGCCGCTGAAGAGCAGGCACCACCATGTGCTCCTGAGGTGGCCGCTGAAGGGCCTGCTCCACCACGTGCTCCTGAGGTGGCCGCTGAAGAGCGGGTGCCACCACATGCTCCTGAGGTGGCCACTAAGGAGCAGGCGCCTGCGGACGCCGCCGCCGCCTTCACCACGGAAGGCCACGTGCCGACCCACAACGAGTCCCCTCTGGGTCTCAGGGCATCCCACAAGAGGAAGGGGTTTGGGAGCTGCCGTGGCCCTGTCTAGAGGTCCTGAAAAAGAGGAAGTGGATAGCCGTGGATGAGTAAGTACCTTGCCTTCCTTGACTCTCGCATATCGCGTCTTCTTATGACTTTTGCCCCTCAGGATCTCTTCCGTTGCGGGGGCGAGTGCATCCCAAGCATGACCTCCAGAGGCCCCCGGCCCCGTCGCGACCCTAGGCCTCACGCGTCGGGCGGCTGCACGCGAGGTGGTGTCTATACATGAGCAGAGGCCTTACCTGGGGGACCACAGGCTTGCACTTCCAGTGTCCCTCTTCCGGAGCGACATCAGGGGCACGGTGGCTGTGCCGAGGGCTCCCCCGCTGGTTCTTTCTGGTGGCTGGGCAATCTGCGCGATGGCTCCATCTTCAAGTAGCGGGGCAGGCCTGCACCATGCCCCTCTGCAAGCCGGGGAAGTGGCTGAAGGAGCTCCAGCCCCCAATCTCCCACCGGAGACAGGGGAGTCATCATGCGCCTCTCTAGCTGACCAGGGCACGGAGGAAGGGCCCGACCGAGCATTGGAGCTTGCATGTGGGTACAATGTCATCCATCATGACCTTCTTTCGGAAGCGACGAGCGTGTTGGGCCGTCTTGGGGCAGAGCTTGCCGACATTGACATGAGTCTCGAGGCGGTGGGCCTTCGCCTACCGCGCGAATGGAGCCAACTGAAAGTCGCCATCAACCTTGGCAGCTTGCAGCACGAGCGCACCCGTGCAGAGGCAGAGGAGTCCCTTGCGGCGTCACGGGAGGCTTGCGACCGCCCCCTCGAAGAGGCACGAACTGTGGATCATCATCGTGAGGCAGCCGAGGAGCGCGAGAGGGAGCTTCAGGCCTCAAACGCCGCCCTTGAGCGGCAGGTTCGGGCGTGCAAAGCCGCCCTCCTGGCGCCACCAGGTGGGGCCCCACAGATGAGACGGGATGCTACTTCTTGAGATTGCGTTGGTTTTTCCCTTGAAGAGGAAAGGGTGATGCAGCACAATAGAGATAAGTATTTTCCTCAGTTAAGAACCAAGGTATCAATCCAATAGGAGAAACATGCAGGTCCCCAATAGATGCACCTACACAAATAATCAAATACTTGCACCCAACGCAATAAAGGGGTTGCCAATCCCTTCACAATCAATTGCAAAGGTGAGATCTGATAGAGATAGATAAAACTAAAAGGTAACTAAATATTTTTGGGTTTTTTGGCTCATAGATCTGAAAATAAAAGATTGCAAAATAGTAGATCGGAAAGCAAATATGATGGAAAATAGACCCAGGGGCCATAGGTTTCACTAGAGGCTTCTCTCTTGAAGGCAAATAATACGGTGGGTGAAAAAATTACTGTCGAGCAATTGATAGAAAATTGCAAAGTTATGACGATATCCAAGGCAATGATTATGAAATATAGGCATCACGTCTGTGTCAAGTAGAACGACTCCTACCTGCATCTACTACTATTACTCCACACATCGACCCGCTATCCGTCATGCATCTGGAGTATTAAGTTCATAAAGAATGGAGTAATGCCTTAAGTAAGATGACATGATGTAGAGGAATAAACTCAAGCAATATGATGAAAACCCCATATTTTTATCCTCGATGTCAACAATTCAATACGTGTCTCGCTACCCTTAGTTTGTCACTAGGTGAAATCACACAAGATTGAACCCAAAGCTAAGCACCTCTCCCATTGCAAGAAAAACCAATCAAGTTGGCCAAACCAAACTGATAATTCGAAGAGAAATACAAAGATATCAAATCATGCATATAAGAATTCAGAGAAGATTAAAATAATATTCATAGATAAGCTGATCATATATCCACAATTCATCGGATCTCGACAAATACACCGTAAAAGAAGATTACATCGGATAGATCTCCAAGAACATCAAGGAGAACATGGTATTGATAATCAAAGAGAGAGAAGAAGCCATCTAGCTACTAGCTATGGACCCGTAGGTTTGAGGTAAAATACTCACGCTTCATTGGAAGGGGCAATAGAGTTGATGTAGATGCCCTCCGTGATCGAATCTCCCTCCGGCAGGATGCCGGAAAAGGCCCCAAGATGGGATCTCATGGGAACAGAAGGTTGCAGCGGTGGAAAAGTGTTTTCGTGGATGTTTCTGAGGGTTTTGGAATATATGTGAATATATAGGAGGAAGATCTAGGCCAGGGAGTCATCGAGGGGCCCACAAGGTAGGGGGCGCCCCCCTAGGGCGCGCCCTCCACCCTTGCCGCTACCTCATGGCTCTTCTAACTTGCACTCCAAGTCCCGAGTGTGTCTTATGGTCCTAGAAAAATCATCGTGAAGTTTTATTCAGTTTGGATTCCGTTTAGTATTCTTTTTTTGTGAAGCTCAAAAACAAGGAAAAACAGAAATTGGCACTGGGCTCTAGGTTAATAGGTTAGTCCCAAAAATAATATAAAATAGCATATTAATGCATATAAAACATCCAAAATAGATAATATAATAGCATGGAACAATAAAAATTATAGATATGTTGGAGACGTATCCAACATCCCCAAGCTTAATTCCTGCTCGTCCTCGAGTAGGTAAATGATAAAAACAGAATTTTTGATGTGGAATGCTACCTAAGATATTTATCCATGTAATTTTATTCATTGCGGCATGATGTTCAGATCCATAAGATTCAAAACAAAAGTTTAATATTTACATAAAAACAATAATACTTCAATCATACTAAAAAAGCAATCATGTCTTCTCAAAATACTATGGCTAAAGAAAGCTATCCCCACAAAATCATATAGTCTGGCTATGCTCTATCTTCATCACACAAAGTATTTAAATCATGCACAACCCGGTTTTTAGCCAAGCAATTGTTTCATACTTTAGTATTTTCAAACTTTTTCAACTTTCACGCAATACATGAGCGTGAGCCATGGACATAGCACTATAGGTGGAATATAATATGGTGGTTGTGGAGAAGTCAAAAAGAAGGAGATAGTCTCACATCAACTAGGCATATCAACGGGCTATGGAGATGCCCATCAATATATATCAATGCGAGTGAGTAGGGATTGCCATGCAACGGATGCACTAGAGCTATAAGTGTGTGGAAGCTCAAAAAGAAACTAAGTGGGTGTGCATCCAACTTGCTTGCTCATGAAGACCTAGGGCATTTAGGTAAGCCCATCGTTGGAATATACAACCAAGTTCTATAATGAAAAATTCCCACTAGTATATGAAAGTGACAACATAGGAGACTCTCTATCATGAAGAACATGGTGCTACTTTGAAGCACAAGTGTGGAAAGGTTAGTAACATTGCCCCTTCTCTCTTTTATCTCATTTTTTGGTGGGCTTCTTTGGCCTCTTTTATTTTGATAACCTCACATGGGTCAATGCTCTAATAATGATGATCATCACACTTTTATTTACTTACAACTCAAAATTACAACTTGATAATAGAACAAAGGTATGACTCTATATGAATGCCTCCGGCGGTGTACCAGGATGGGCAATGATCTAGCTATGTAAACATCACGCTAGCTATCTTACGATCATGCAAAGCAATATGACAATGATGATGTGTGTCATGATAAAACGGAACGGTGGAAAGTTGCATGGCAATATATCTCGGAATGGCTATGGAAATGCCATAATAGGTAGGTATGGTGGATGTTTTGAGGAAGGTATATGGTGGGTGTAATGCACCGGCGAAAGTTGCGCGGTACTAGAGAGGCTAGCAATGGTGGAAGGGTGAGAGTGCGTATAATCCATGGACTCAACATTAGTCATAAAGAACTCACATACTTATTGCAGAAGTCTATTAGCTATCGAAACAAAGTACCACACGCATGCTCCTAGGGTAAGGGTTGGTAGGAGTTAACCATCGCGCGATCCCGACCTCCACACAAAGGATGAGAATGAATAAATACGTCATGCTCGAATTTCGTTACATAAAGGTTCACCATACGCGCATGCTACGGGAATCACAAACTTTAACACAAGTATTCTTACTAATCCACAATTACTCACTAGCATGACTCTAATATCACCATCTTCATATCTCAAAACAAATGCAAGGAATCAAACTTCTCTTAGTATTCAATACACTTTATATGACAGTTTTTATTATATCCCTCTTGGACCGTATATATATCATACGAGGAGGTGGATGTCCGGCGCCCCTTGGGCGGTGGTTCCTGTTCTTCTCCTACATCTTCGTCCACGCCGTTGATGTCTTCAGAGTCGAAGTCAAGCACGTCGGTCAAATCATCAATAGTGGCAATGAAGTGGGTGGTGGGTGGGCAACGAATTTCCTCGTCGCCTGATTCCCACTCGAGCCGGACATAGTTCAACCAAGAGTCTCCTGACAAAGAGAGAGACTTTAATGAATTCAACATGTCGCCAAAGGGCGAGTGCTGGATGATATCCGCCTTGGTGAACTCCATTACCGGGGCCCACCCGAATTCGGCAGGCCCGGGGGCGCGTGGTCTGGAACCTACTGCCGGACACAAGCCCGGGGGTCCGGTGACACAGACTTCCTTGGGGGTGGAGTCTGTGTTCGGTTCTACTGCCGATGAGTGTGTGGCCTCCGGGGCGGGGTTCATCCACCCGTCCTCAGACGATGCGATCTGCCCCAGATTTAGGTCTGAAGCTCTTGCAGGTGCGATATCCCGAGTATTATCTGACGGCAGGTCTAAGCCGTGCTCGTCGTAACTGTTCGGCGCTCTTGGCGTAGGCCCGAATCCGTCGAAGATCAAGTCTCCGTGGATATCGGCCGTGTAGTTCAAGTTTCCGAACCTGACCTGATGGCCAGGGGCGTAGCTGTCGATCTGCTCCAGATGGCCAAGCGAATTGGCCCGCAGTGCGAAGCCGCCGAACACGAAGATTTGTCCGAGGAGAAAAGTCTCACCCTGGACTGCGTTGTTGTTGATGATTGAAGGAGCCATCGAGCCTTGCAACGACAACACAGAGGAACTCTCAATGAAAGCACCAATGTCGGTGTCAGAACCGGCGGATCTCGGGTAGGGGGTCCCGATCTGTGCGTCTAAGGCTAATGGTAACAGGAGGCAGGGGACACGATGTTTTACCCAGGTTCGGGCCCTCTCGATGGAGGTAAAACCCTACTTCCTGCTTGATTGATCTCGATGATATGAGTATTACAAGAGTTGATCTACCACGAGATCGTTGAGGCCAAACCCTAGAAGCTAGCCTATGATGATTATGATTGTTCTAGTTTTATGGACTAAACCCTCCGGTTTATATAGACACCAGAGGAGTCTAGGGTTACACAGAGTCGGTTACAAAGAAGGAGATCTAACATCCGAATCACCAAGCTTGTCTTCCACGCAAAGGAGAGTCCCATCCGGACACGGGACGAAGTCTTTAGTCTTGTATCTTCACGATCCAACAGTCCGGCCAAAGTATATAGTCCGGCTGTCCGGACACCCCCTAATCCAGGACTCCCTCAATGGGGGGAGGAGTCAGTCAGCCGTCGTCACCTCACCCTGCTTCCAAATGACCCCGCATTATCTAGCGCGGTGTGGTCGCCGTCTTCGATATGCTCGATGCCCTCTTTGAAGATTGAGGTGTTGTGCATGTTGGGGTGCAAAGAAGCACAAGCAAGAGTGGTCGCCGTATAACCTTGGATGGGGATGAATTGTGTGCTCGGGGGAGTGTGTGTGTGTGTGTTGTGCTGTGTGTCTCTATGTGTGTGTGTGTGTGTGTGTGTGACAAACCTAAGGAGAGAAATGGGTATTCACGGAGAGATTGTGCGGGCCTTGAGGTGGGCCGGGTGAGGGTGTCAAAATGTCCGCGTTGATGCATGTGTTGCATGCGATCGTGCAAGGGATGGACGAATCGAGAGAGATGGTTGTTGTGCTACGGATGCTCCTCTCTCTCTATCTCTCTCTCTCTCTCACACACACACACACAAGTAAACTAGAAGACCGTTCTCTCATGTATACACAACGTATCGGCATCTGGCTATGTCTCACTCATGCATGATCATTTGCACATTCACACCTCTCTATGATCACACGCACACCGTCTCCACATTGCCCTTCCGCCACAACACACATATGGACACATACACACGTTCTCTCTCAGTCACACACACAAAATCAATATTAAAAAAAACTAGGGCGCACCTAAAACGTCCAAATCCAAATAAACACGAACTGGAGCTAAATTCAAATATATGGAAATATTGCAGTGTCAAGAACTTTCCCAGGAAAAAAAGTTGAGTAATATTCGAGGATTGTTTTCACACACACAAAAAGGTTCAGTGGATGTCCTTCGAGCGCAACACGGTGACACACCGTTCGATTGACCGCGCGGCTGCGGTTTACGCGCTTGCACAGGATTCCTTATCGTGGTTGTGGTACTAACTAATAAAAGTGCTGCCTAAGTCTAATGTTTACGTGTACTAGTATGGTTTTCTTTTAAGTTTGACCAACCTTATATTAAACTAAAGTAAGCTCCCACACGCGCACTCATGAATATGCCGCCGCCGCCGTTGCGCATGCCGGCGCCCGCCTACTCCGGCCAACAATTTCTCGCACATCATCGCCGTGTCGCTGCCATCCCTGTGCCATGAAGCCGAAGGCTCGCCCGCTCACGTCGTCTGCAGTCCCTCCTCGCGATGCCGCTGCGCTGCCAAGCACGCGAGCAACTCGTGGAGCCGCGTCTATGCATGTAGCGTACGAAGAGGAGGACGAGCGCGTGCTCCAGCACGCCGGCGAGGAGGAACTAGCGTGTCATTGTCATCTCCGCCCATGCGGAGGAGGCGCGCATGGTGGCTGTCGCGGCGGAAGCTGGTCGCGCATGTCTCGAGCCCGCAAACCGGGTGCGAACGCGGAATCTACCTACGAGACCTTGAATGCCATGTGGATCCTGCAATCTGAAGGAGCAATTTGGGTCAGTCGACTCTTGTGGGCCGTTTGATGCAACATGGATGGCTAGAAGGGCTTCTTCCACCTCTTTTGCCGTCTTCTTCCTTCGCTCCATCAAACTTCTTTCACAAATCGACCGACCCAAATTATACTACTAGTACGAACGTATTAAGTACAGTAGGAACACGAAGATACACGCAGTAGTACCAACTGCAAGAAGGATAGTAGTAAGACATAGTACTAGTACTACTATACGTACTAAAGAGTTCAAATAATGAGAAAGAACATAAACATAGTTCTGCTGGGGCCTCAGTACAACATACCCTTGAAAATAAACTAAGCAACTAGTCTGCTTGACACTGCAGTAGAACCAGCATGAGCGATGGCACTGCCACCTACTCGGAGTCCGAGTCCACGTCCTCGACTTTGTCCTCGTCCCTCTTCCTCTTCCTCTTCGCCGACGCTTCTTTTCTTGAACCGGATAGTGGGCTCTGCTACTTCATCCAACCCTTGTAGATATTTAAACAAAGGTAGGCATACATTGCTGCGTACAGGATGTGATCTTCATCTAATGTCTTCGACTCCCATGCATGATGAAACTCGTGATGAGGTTTCTTCAGTTTAGTGTATGAAGGATCAATCATGGGTGCTGCCAGGGTCAGCATTGAAGGTTGAGAGGAGGACACCAGGCTTGCCTTCTGGAGATCGAAGGGCTAGCCTACAACGAGACCTATCCGACGCAGGACATCCCTATCATTCTTAAAGTCTACAATAACGAATTTCACTCTTTTGTCCTTGAGGAAGTTCTTAAAATCCTGGCACTCAACGTCGGCATGGCATATGTGGTAGACCAAGCAAACGTTATGTACGCAAACCTGGATCACGGCGGGCTTCTTCCTCTCTTCGTCCTTTAGATCCTTCTCTCGTCCCAGGACTGTGGTGTACTCAACATCTAGCCCAACGACCCACTCATCCGTTCAACTTTTGAACATGAGTAGGAAGTGAGCAAGCCATGCTTTCACCGTCGCGGATCCACGTGTGTAGATGACGATGAACTGATCGCCGGTGATGGCTCTAACCTGGTACTCAGTGGGACCATGGAGATTTGGGAGGCCATGGATTTTGGAGGAGGGTTAGGAGAAGTTGAACTGTTGTACCCCGCAAAAAAAACTGGGAGCGAACTAATGTGAAAGGACGGGACGACTGGGAGCGAACTGTTGTAAGGTAGAAGACGGGGACGAGTAGGGCGTGTGAACGACGTGGGGTTGCTGGCTTGCCCGGTGGATAAATGGCTGCAAGCCCCCAAAGAGTTCTCGAGAACTATGCGGGACCCACTAGATGTCATGTCTACTAGACCCATATCGTAGGCCTGACGGTATAGCTTCTGCCTGTTCGCATGCCATGCCGGCGCATGGATGTCACTTCACTTAATTCCGTCAACCGTCGCGCCTCCCACGACCTTCGCCTCCCTCGCACGGTCGCGCCCTTTGAGACTTCGACCGTCTATAAATGAGCAATTTTTTGCCTACTCCGCATGCATGATACTCCCTCTGGTCCTTTTTACTCCCGTCAACCATTTGCAAAGTGTTTGACCAAATACCTATGTAGAGACCGGCAATGCAAGCCCTAAGCTCCGCTTCCTCCACGCTTTGACAGGCATCAATGAAATCCCACGACCAAATTTATACTAAAAATATCAATATCTACAATACTGATTATAATGAGTATAAGAACTATGTTTTATAATGAGTGTAAAAATATTGATTTGACATTGTGAATGTTGATACATTTTTCTATAAGTCTGGTGAAAGTAGAGGTACATTGACTTCAGACAAAACTTAAATGCACAATGCAGACTAGTTCCTTCGTCCAGGTGCATGTCATGTCCTATCTTGTCATCACAACAAGGTTAGCTATTAGAGTACCACTACCTCCCTTCTAGTTTAAAGGGCTCGATTCAAAAATTTCACCTACTCTTAGCAAGATAGTGGAGGCGGTGGATTAATTTTTGAAGTCTGCAAAAGTACTCAACTAATGTTGTCGTTCTTCACAAAAAAATGTGTTTACCAATGCATGCATGAACACTAGTTACTCTACCCCCCCTCTCTTCTTTAATTCTTTGCCACATCAGCATGCTTGCTATTCCCGTGTGCATGGTACCAGCTAAGATACCACCATTATGGCCAGCCTTAATCATCGCATGCAATAATTTAGTGCACCTTGAAATATGAACACGTGTGGGGCGTGTATGTTTTTAATGACTTGAGACTATACCTAGCCCTGCATGCAAGATGACTTATTATGCACCGTTCCCCATACCTGTAGGAAGCCCGTTCGTCTCCAAATCTTTTCCCCTCCATGTGTGGAAACAATATGCATGCCAAACTCTCCTTCTCCCTCCGGTGGTCCCACCACGCCACCCCGTGTGAAAAAATCTGCATGCATGACTCTCCTCCCCCCACGCTCGTCCAATCCGTTGTGACCAGCAATATTTCCACCCCTTCCCTCCCCCGTAATTTACTCCAACAAATATGCCCACATAGCTATTACTTAACTACAGGTGCATTGGGTCACTGACATATGGGCCCAATAGGGGTCTGGCCCACATGTCAGTGACGCAACTGGACCTACAGTTAAGTCAGTGCAGCTCAGTCCATATCTTACGTAGGTGTGCCATTGCTCGCTATAAATACTTCGCCTCCCACAACATCGCTATCTCCTCCCCCTCACGTTCACGTTCATCGCTATCTCCTCCCCCTCACGTTCACGTTCATCGCTATCTCCTCCCCGTCCCTCTCACATCGACCACCATGGCATCGCCCCTCCCAAGCCCTAGGAGCCCCTCACTACACCGTGCGGACGGTCACGCGTTGCCGTTCCGTTCCTCGCCGCACTAGTAGAGGAGGACGCGTCGGTGTTCCGCTCCTCGCCGCTACGCGACGCGTCACCATTCCGTTCCTCACCGCCACTAGTCGAGGAGGACGCATTGGTGTTCCGCTCCTCGCCGCGACGCGATGCGTCGCCATTCCGTTCCTCGCCGCCACTAGTCGAGGAGGACGCATCGGTGTTCCGCTCCTTGCCGCGACGTGTCAAGGTCGATGCGTCAGTGTTCCCAATCTCGCCAGCACGCGCGTCGGAGGACGCGTGGGCTCTCCGCTATGAGGAGAACGCTATGCCGCCTGCCGAGCCCCCCTCCCCAGCCTTGAGGAGCTTTTGAAAGAAATGGATGTCGCCTTGTGGGAGGCTTTGCCTCTAGCAGAGCGCGCCAAAATAGAGGCGGAGAAGATGGCCGAGGAAGAGAAGTGCACCGCGGAACAAGCTGCCTAGGAGGCATATGTCGCGTCCGAGAGAGTCAGGCAATTGGCTCTTTGGCAGAAGGCTCATGCGAGGGCCGTGAGGGTGGCGGAGGACGCCCGTGCTGACGCCCTGAGTGCAGTCGGGCCCAAGCGCCTCATCTACGCTTGGCGGTACGTGGACCGGGTGCATGCTTCCAGCAAGGAGGAGTACCTATTGGCGCCGGATCACCACACCGGTGAGATCGCGCTCGCCCGCCGGCAAGCCGCCAATCAGCACCTCGCGAGTTGCGAGGCTGAGGAAGAGGCGTTGTGTCTGTGCGCTGGGAAACGGCTGCGCACCAGGGCACTCGTGGCGCGCCGCAAGCGCTCCTGCGAGTGCCGTGGCTTTTAGGAGGAGTATAATTTTTGTTTTGTAAGGCGATCTCATTAGTTTTGGGACGCAAATGATAAATCCCGAACATTCAGGAATTTTTAGCATCCTTAATTAAGTATGTAAAAGGGAAAGTTTGGAAACCTTGTGTATTCGTACGCATTTTGCAAGTATGTGCATATAACACAAACTTTACTATATACTATCGCACTACACGTCTCTCTCGATATATGCTTGCAGACTGTGCTACTCCCTCCGTCCAGGTCAATAAGTCATGTTTGGTTGTGCACCGTGACCAAGAAGGAGTGAAGACTTATACACCTAGACGGAGGGAGTATTACTATTACTTATGTATGTGCAAATGCACGTTTTAACATTACGATGCGGTTTTTGTAAAAGTTAAAAAACAACACTAGTCAAGCTTGTGAAATGATTCAATGCAAAGCAAATGCAAAAATGCTTGTTTGATTGTTTACTTTTAGCTTCCTTCTCTGTGGTTATTTCCCTATCGTACTTTGTACGGAGTATCTCACTGGTTGGAAAGGCATGCAAATTCCCAAACCGCTTCCTACACCCTGTATCAAATTTTTTGCCTAACAAGTTGTGCCGTGCAATTGGAATTCCAACTTGAGTACTACTACTAATAGGAGTACTAGGGGCCAGTTCTTTTAGGCTTCTAGATTAGTAATCCCATAACTACTACCTCTGTCCTCGTTTATTGGTCCCCGTTGTAATCTATGTCAAATTTTGATCATAAATTTAACTAATGAAATGTTAGTGCATGTCACATGCACTACTCCCCCCGTCTAGGTGAGTAAGTCATCTTAGGCTGTGCACCGTGACCAAGGAGGAGGGGAAAACGAGAAACATTAATGTTTATTTGCTAATTAATAGTATTGCATGCAATGAACTAACCACTGCATGTCGTGTTTGATATCTCAAGTCATTAAAAGCATGCACACTCTTTATCTCTTATTGGTTGATATGTCAAGAAACAAGAAACGAGGTAGAAGTTAATGCACCGCGCCTAAGTGTTTTGGGATTATTTGGTTTTCGTAAGATGACTTACACACCTAGATAGAGGGAGTAACATTTTATCAGTTAAATCTTTGGTCAAAATTTAGCACAAATTACAATGGTGAGGAATAAACCAGGACGGAGTAGTAGTTTAGAAGCCCAAATAAATGAGTGAAGCGCCTTATTGTTACTCTCCACTGTGACTAGTCTTATGTGAAAAGCTGGGGAAGCTACCAAAATAACTGGCCCTAGGAGTAGTAGCTAGGGATCGAGTGTGCAAGATGAACCGGAGAAAGTAAATGCAGAGAGATGAAATGCAAAAAAGACGGAGGGATGTGATGGTTGCTTGTCCGTTTATTTTACCAGGCCACTTATTACTGGGAGTGGTTGGGTTTTGTGATATGACGACTTTACTGCGGCGCCATGAACGGGGTGAGAGGTGAGACTCCCGTGCAGTGCCGCCCTCTACACTTGTACTACATCGGTCGTGGTTTATTAGTCCCCCATTGAATTTGACTGAAGATTTAACTAACAAAATGTTAGTGCATGTCAATAAAAACTATATCGTTGGATTCATATTTGAACATAGTTTTGAATGATATAATTTTAGGTGACATGCAGCAGCATTTATCATACTATATATAATGTTAGTTCAATTTTTGGTCTTACTAATCTATAGTAGTAAGGTGCCCGTGCGTTGCACCAAAGAGTGAAATGCATTGATCGGGGAGTTGTTTATTTTGACAAAGGATGTGGGGGTCATCTCATGTGTAATGGGTATCGATAGGTTTCTTCGGATATTATTTCATCTCTAGAGCTCACAAACATCCGTGTGAAATAGATAAAAAGGTATCTTTTGCAAACAAAAGCGTTCAACTGTTCAACCTGCATCCAAAACTTGTGAAGAAATAACACTTATTGTGCTTTGCAAGAAATGATCTTTAAGAATTAGTTTTTGAGTATCGATTGTTATACATGTTGGCTACAGATGACATGGCACTTTATTATAGTCAACAGTTGGCTATACTATTATGTAATATTAACCATGCCCTTATACACCTAGACAGAGGGATTAAATCAGGATGACTTGCAAGGGGGCAGAGGAGATGTAAGAAATGGTTCATCGTAAGTCTTTCACCAGTAGTGTAGTAAAAATTCATACATGGAAGATTCTAGACTAAACCATAAATAGATACACTTTTATTCATGCGCGATACTCCAATAGAGCAAGATCCTGCATGGAAGTCTCCACATGCTTAGACAGCGGATTACATTGAGCGAAGACTAATGATCAACATTTAACTTGTAATGCGTATGTCCAGGTGAACCTCCTTCGAGTCTCCGTGCACCGCGTCGGTGGGTAAAGGATGCCATGGGTTTTCCAAGTCCACATCAGCGGGAAAGTCCCAGCTCCGCAGAGTCCAAGTCCATCCGATGAGGCCGGTCTCGCCGCCCACGTGACCCAGAGGTGTAGTAATAGTGAGCACACACCCGTACATCGGCCTCGTGTTAGTGTCAGCATCAGCAGCGTCGCCCCTGACGCACACTACAGAGACGGGGTGGCGGCCTACGCGGGCCTCACCGGTGCCCATGATCAAGAGGAAGACGCTGCCGTCCTCCTCCGAGACTAGCAGGCGGCAGTGATCCTCCAGCAACACCGGCATGGTGAACGGGTAGCACGTCTCGTACTTGATGTTCTTCGCCAAGGGCCAGTAGTGACCGCTGCACACATCCGTGAGGTGATGCACCATGTCCGCCGGTGAGCCCCAAAACGGCATCGGGCACTCATAGCAGTAGACGAAGGGCTCCTTGGAGGCATCAACCAGGCCGTCCATGAAATAGGAATGACTGTAGGGGATGTTGCGCCAGTTGAATATATGAGCAACTTACTACGAGATTTAATCCTAATAAGCACAAAATAAATCATGATGGCTATAACAGAGATGAAACTAATCATGTGGACTAGCATAGTAGTAGGATACAAAGTAGAAACATGAATTCTACCACGATTTCAAACAGGAAGGACAGAAACACATACGGTGCAACGAGAGCAGCACCGTTGGCGTTGAGGTTGTCGCCCAAGTCGTTGAGGAAGAGGTTGCCGAGGTCGAGGAAGAAGTCATCGTCGGTGAAGTCGTGGCTACCAGCAGTCGTGAGAGTGCGCTCCCCAAAATGTCAACAGCGCCCGCTGAATGGAGCGCATGAGGGAGTGGCTATAGGGGACGTTGAGTCCGCCGAATGGAGTGCAGGAGTAGCACACGAAGCAATAGATGGTGTCCTTACTAGTACTCCCTAGTCTCTATCTATCTATATCTACTCTTATAGAAAACCGAGTTGGTGATGATGGTATGCCTGCCATCTTGTAATATAGACCGTCCGATCTATATCTGACGGATAGAAAGCCAACTATGACAATTTTACAAAAAATACCCGCACCTCTCTCCACATTTACAAATAAGGCCTTGCCTCGTTCATCCTTATCTCCCACAACCTCGTGCTCCTCCCTAAGTGTCTATCTCTACTACTCTTCTTTGTTTTTTATAACAAATTGAATAGTACTGCGCCGTCCGCTGCATGCCCGGCTGAACACGCCTCCTCGCCTCCATCATCACCAACTGAGTCTTTTATAGGAGTAGGAGTAGAGAAAAAACCGAGTTGGTGATGATGGTGTGCCATGCAATGCACGGGCATCTTGCTATTTGTTTTGCATATAATTCTAAACACCACGTAGACACGGTCTTTGAGCACGGTTCGTAGTTGTTCCACGCTTGGGCATTGAAGTTTGTAACTATTTTAGATTAGAATATACTACTCCTCCGGTGCTAGTAGTAGAGCAGAGTCCTACTCTACTACTCTACTCAAGCAAGTTAGGGCATAGTACTGTAGTAGGTACTGTAGGGAGTACTAGTACTGTGATCACTCAAGCAAGTTGTCTGGCATCGATATGACCCTACGCTGCTGGTATGTGTCTCATAAGTCAAGCGGCATGTTGTAGTCATCATCACCTGTCCACTTCCCACAACACATATTCGCTTCTCCATCTTTGTCCGCACATAATCTCGTCCAATCTTCCATCCCCACTAAGGTGCCTCCCCCTCGTCCGAAACCCAAGCACTAACAATGGCAGAACTGAGCAGCATCCGCCGAAAGAGTGGCTGGAACTCTCTCCCCATAGAGGTAATCAAGTTCATTGTTTCGCACGTGGACAATCTCAGTACCATGCCGCTCGTCGCGCGCTCGTCAGGGATGTACCGTTTACTCAAAGCCCTTAGGCCAGAGCTTTTTAAGCCAGCTCCTTGCTTGCTGATGCTGCCTGATCTTTAGAAACGGCGTGTCATGTAGCATAACGATCATAGGGTGGCGAGCATCAATCCCCTTGACTGCAATCCGATCCCCGTCAGCCTCAACTACATTAATGGTATGTACTGGGTCGGCATGAACACATATTGGATGGTGCTCGTCGATGGTCGCGGCAGCTGGATGCTCGTGGAGGTCTACACTCGGCGATTGATCCCCCTTCCTTTGATTAACACTACACTGCTTTGGCACCGTGGCCCAGAATACTCGGAATCTTATAGTAGCCAACATGATACCAAGTTTGATTTGCTCAAGGTTGTAATCTGCCAAGTGCCCACAAGATCTGTGAATTATAAAGACTTCAGGCTAATTGCATTCTTCAACCGCGGTCTCGCCTATGTGACAGGTCACTGCGGTAAGTGGATAAATCTGCATGTCCATCGCAGGATCATACATCCTCCATGGTTCTCTGATGCCATTGAACACAAGGGCTTCATTTACGCCGTCGACTCCTTCTATGGTTGGACGTATTGCTGGCCTACTCCAGTCATCGCTACAAATGGCTGTTACAGCAGTATGTTACTTTCCTATGATATCATGATGGCTTGCTTATATTACTATCAACATTTACTGAAAAAATATTCATGCTCATGACATGCTGTTCTTAAGATTGACTAAATCAAGAGCCCTTTTTTATTTGACTCCAACTTGATATGATGTTGTAGGCCGCTTGGTGTCCCTACCCTTCCTAATCCCAGAACCTTTCAAAGAAAAGCGGCATGGCAGTTGCAGGTGGTTCCTGGCTCGATCAGACGACGGCGAATGATTGATGATCGTTCGCACGTACCAGACATGTTGTTTAGCGGAATACAATCACAGTCACTGCAAGGTCTTTGAGCAGGATCCTAGCTTCTCTGGGCCTTCAGGAATTTTTGACTGGAGGCTGGTAAGTAGCCTTGGTACACACTCTCTGTTTGTCGGACTAAATTATCCGATTAACCAGGAGATAACCGACAGCAAGGATCATGATGGCAGCATGGTTTCGTTCATCAGGCAAAACTGTGTGTACACAGCGTACCATGCGTCTCTGCATGCACCATACCCTCATATGTGCCGCCACGCTCTGCAGCCCAAAGTAGGAGAGAGGGTCGAAAGTATCAGACTTCGACCTGCTGGCTGGAGTTTCCCCCGTCAGACACCCATCTGGTTCAAGCCGTCAGCCAATCTCCACAGCTTAATAAATAGTAACGTCTAACTGGGCCAGTTAGTTAGATGCGTACACTTGGTGTAGTAGGATCTTTATTTAGTTTGATGAATACACTTGTTCTTTTTGGGTAGCCCTTTTGTAATGATGGCTGATGCATGGTTTGGAAGAGAGAGCTGCGTCTTCACTCTTCTGGCCTGCTTACTGCTTCTGTTGCACCCCCAGCCCTGGTTGTTGCTGCTGCTGTTTTCAATGTACAATCAGTAGTATATTTCGTCTGTTGGTTGAATAAATGTGTTGTTAGAACAAACACAATGTTTTGGAAGTCATTGCATGGTTCGATCCTTTAGTGCCCCGTACCGTACGTAGCGCATACTATTTTTCATATGGAACACATTTTCCACTTGTTGATAACATGTAGCCCACTGATGAAGGCCTAATAGAGAAGCCCATAATTAACTGGAAGGGAGGCTCTCACATGAATCGGGCCCAGGTACATGCTCATGGTCCCCTAAACATAAATAAGTAAATAAATAAATAAAGCTAAATGCTCATGCACCAGTTTTTTGGGAAAACAGGTAACCCAATATTTCTTTTTGAAGAATACCCAAGCTAGGCCTATTTGTTTTCTCCAAATTACTGGGCTGCAAATCTTTCAAGACGAGGAGGGATGCATTCCGGCCTGGCCAAAGAGTATGATCATTGTCTATTAAAAGTAATATCAAGGGGTTGAAAATTCCAAAAAAATTATAGCAAATGGGATATTAGTTTCTTTTTTGTTTTTGTTCTTCACTGATATCTTATACGTATTTCATTGGATTTAACATGACATAGTAATAATTTATTTTTAAATTTGTTTTAGTATGGCTATTAATTTTTGGATTAAGAATATTTTGTTCCCCAGGAAAAATTTGTGAATTTTCAAAATTTCCCACATATTTAGTTAATTTTTTTACCCTGGTACTGACCAAAAAATGGCCATCAATTCTAAAAATGGAAAACGGGCTACAATAAATTCCATATGAATTAGAAAATGAGTAAAAATTATAAAAATAATAGCAAATGGGCTGTACACGCCACAGATTTCGAGGCTGACTTGTTTACACAAGGCTTTGTCAGTGAACACACGATTCTAGCAGCAGTGACTGTTGGATGTCCATCCAACGACCGACGTGCTTCTTCAATCTCTGATCTTCCTGCTCCAGCCGCCTAAACTAGCACCGGCGTGACTGCCTGCTCCCTCCTCTTGTGGCCCGCTGTGATGCCACGCAGGCTTCCCCGACCCACCCCACTCCCTCCGCTGGCCTGGCCGCATGCAATCAACTGCCTCCTTATTACGCAAAAAAAATGATTCCTCCCACTGACATCTGGGGCGCACCGGTTGGGAGGCTGACCTATGGTCCTGCTGCTTCTTCAATCGCTGCTCTTCTTGCACCAGCCGCTCAAACCAATGCCCGGGAGACCGCCTGCTCCTGCCTCCAGTGACCGGCTGTGCTGCCGTTGAGGCCTCATCGCCCCCTACTACTCCCACCGCTAGCCAGGCCCTACGGCGACGGTAGCCTCACACCGTAGCCGAACCAGTGAACCCTCGTAATCCTCTCCACGTGGGCATCCACTGCCGTGTCTTCCCCGGCTCCGCATCGTCCCCTTCCTAGGCCTCGCCGTCGTCCACTGCCTTGGTGCTCTCGGCGCGGTGTGGTCAATGTGGTCAACGACATTCCATCGGAAGAGTACTGTACGCAGAGAGGCTGACAGCTGGGTCCACGGCCACATCCCAGTTTTTTGTGATTTGCCAAGTAAGTCGCTTTGTCAGGCCTGTTGGGCTGCAAATCTTTCAAGACGAGGAGAGCTTTCATTCGGTTGGCCGAGAAAATGGCCCATCAGTAATGAGAAATGGGTTGTACATTTTTAAAACACATCAAACCGACAATTAGTTTTAAATATCTTTTTTTCATTTCGAGATTTTAAATTACATTAATTTTTATGCGTGGAGAATTTGTTGGATTTTATATTGATATAAATTTATTTTTAAAATCAGTTTGAATGTGAGTCGAAATTTCGGGATTAAAAACAGTTCAGACCACACCGAAATATGCAAAATTTCATATAATTTTTTAACCATGGCCACAATATGGGCTGTAATGCTAACAAAAAGAATATGGGCTAAAAAACCCTTAAGAATTAGCAAATGCGCTGTAAATTATTAGAAATAATGGCAAATGGGCTGTATGCTGTTTTCCATAGATTTGAGGCTTTCCTAAAAAAAGGTTGACGCACAAGCAGTGACTGTTGGATGTCTATCCAACGACCGTCGTGCTTCTTCAATCTCTGCTCTTCCTGCTCCAGCCGCTCAAACAAGCGCCAGCAGGACTGCCTGCTCCCTCCTCCCCGCGGCCGGCTATGCTACCACACAGGCCTCACCGCCCCATCGTACTCCCATCACTGGTCTAGCCATCCCTATACTCACCCACACCTGCTGTTATTATCCAGCGACGACAGATGAACCAGTAAACCCTCGTACAGTCGTACTCCCCTCCGCGTGGGAAACAACTGCTGAGTCTTCCCTGCCTCCATGTCGTTCCCTTCCTAGGCCTCACCGTCATCCACCACCCTGGTGCTCTCGGCGCGGCCTGGTCAACATGGTCAACGACCGACATGCATCTGAAGTGGACTGTACGTGGAGAGGATGATAGCTGGGTCCACGGTCGCATGCAAGGAAATGCCTCCTTATTACATGCAAAATAATGATTCCTCCACCTGACATCAGGGACCCACCGAAAGGGCCTCTGTATTTCACGAAAAAACGTTACCGCCGCTGACAGCTCGGACCCACCAGCTATATCTTCGCACGCAAGGAAGTGCCTCCTTATTACGCACAAAAAAATGAATACTCCCCCTGTTAGCTAGGACCCAGTATAGTGGCAGGCTGACTTGTGGGCCTACTAAGTTGATGGGGACGGAGGGCTTTGTCAACTTAGTCAATATGCACGATTCTAGCTCCAGTGACCGTACGATGTCCATCCAACGGCCGTAGTGCTTCTTCAACCTCTGGTCTTCTTGCTCCAGCCGCCCAAACCAGCGCCAGTCGTGCCTCGTGCTCCTGCCTCCCGTGGCCGGCTGCGATGCGGCGGAGGCCTCACCGCCCCCTACTACTCCCACCGCTGGCCAGGACATCCCTCTACTCACCCACACCCCTTGTTATTCTGCAGCGATGGCAGCCTCACACCGCAGCGAACCAGTGAACCCTCGTACTCCTCTACGCATGGGCATCCACTGCCGCGTCTTCCCCGGCTCCGCGTCGTCCCCTTCCTAGGCCTCGCCGTCGTCCACCTCCCTGGTGCTCCCGGCACGACGTGGTCAACGTGGTCAAGGAACGGCTTCCATCGGACGTGGACTGTACGTGGAGAGGCTGACAACTGGGTCCACGGCCCCAACAAGGAAGTGCCTCCTTATTACGCGCAAAATAATTATTCCTCCACCTGACAGCGGGGACCTACCGGACGGGCCACCGTATTTCACGAAAAAAACGTTTCCCCTTGACTGCTGGGACCCACCAACTACATCTTCGCACGCAAGGAAGTGCGTCCGGGCAAAAAAAATGATTCTCCCCCTGACTGCTGGGACCCACCAGCTACATCTTTGCACGCAAGGAATTGCCTGATAGTCGGGACCCACCTGGTCAAAGCATACGTAGCATTGTCATTCTGGTCGCGAACGTGTACGTACATATATACTGGTCGATGTAGAGGCGCGCACGTGTCATAGTAGAGGTGCGTACGTGTCGTAGTAGAGGCGCGCACGTAGCATGTACACGTACATACAACGGCCAATGTGCAAGAAAGAAAATACGGCCACGTATGTGTACATGTGGGCGGGGTCTTGAACGCCTACTCGCGCATACGTACGGCCAGGGCTCGTGTACATGGCTGGGTCAGAACGGAGAAACAACGTCGTCGTCGTGTTCATGGGGAGGCAACGGAATGCGTCATGTTCATGGGGAGGCAACGTAATGCGTCGTGTTCATCAGGAGGCAACGGAATGCGTCGTGTTCATCGGGAGGCAACAGAACGCGATGGAGCCAACCGGCTGGGTCGGAACGGAATGTGTCGTCATGTTCATCGGGAGGGCTTGGACGGAATAGGCGATGGAAATGAGGCCTGACATATCGCAGAATGGAGGAAACGGCCTTGTGTTCAACCGGCCATGTTCGAAACAGGATCCTGTTCATCGGGAGGGGTCTGGCGTACCGCAAAACGGAGGAAACGGACCTCCTATGGTCGAAACGGAGGTCCTGTTGATCGGGAGGGGTGTGGCGTACCGCAAAACGGACAAAACGGACTTGTGTTGGAGAGCTACGATCGAAACGGGGGTCCTGTTGATCGGGAGGGGTGTGGCATACCGCAAAACGGACGAAACGAACTTGTGTTGGAGTGCTACGGTCGAAACGGGGGTCCTGTTCATCGGGAGGGGTATGATGTACCGCAAAACGGGACTCCACGAGATACTGTTCATCTCCACCGTCGACCTCCTCCAGCCTCTATGGGCTACCGTCGACCTCCTCCAGCCTCCACGGGCTCCTGTTCATCCAGCCTCCACCGAGCGCTACTCCACCGGCTACTGTTCAACCACCCCTCCACGGGCACCCCTCCACCGTCTACTGTTCATCCAACCCTCCATGGGGTCGTCCTATTCATCCAGCCCTCCACACCACAGGGTCCTATTCATCCAGAGGCAACGCCACCACTCACTGTTCATCCCCCCCGCAATGCTCACTGTTCATCCAGAGATGCAACATCCATCGGCTTCAGTTAGCAGCAGTAGCAAAGGAATCGCTCGACCGGGTTCAGTTGACAGCCATCGATCGATCGCTCGGGTTCAGTAACACGTAGCCTGCAGTGCAATCGCTCGGGTTCAGTTAGAGCCCAACGCGTCGCTCGGGTTCAGTTAGAGCCAACGCCTCGCACACACACGCACGTACGTGTATGAGAGAAACGTGCTTCGCTTGGCCCCCGACCACCCAGCGTAACCGGGAACTCCCCGAAATTTTCCTCGCCCTCGCTTCTACCATGGTTTTTTCCGTCATGGACGGCCCAGAGAATGTCATGCAGTTGCGTCTCCGGCCCGCCCAGGACGAAAAGCCCATTTTCTATCATGATTTTTTATCATAGAAGTAGGAGCCCACCACATCTATGATGATACCGGTTTTGTCACAATTATCGTCATAGAAGTGTCATAAGTATGAGAGAAAAAAGTTTCGTTCAGCCCAAAATGTCATGGATGTTTCTTTTTTTTGTAGTGTTGCATCATCAAAACCTCATGAGGTTGGGAACTTGCATAGGAATCTCCGCTCCTCAGGAGTAGCCTAGGGAGGCCGCTCCCCCAGGAGGTCTTGGCATCGTTTCCCTCACGAGGGTCTTGTCTTAGCGATGTTGTAGATGGGCCGTACGAGGCCGTCGATGGAGCCACGCCATGGGCCGTAGGCAGGCAAGTCTGGGTACCCTGGTTCCCAGAACGTGATAATTCCTTCCTTTTACTGCACCTCCCATGACGCGAATTGAGCGCGAGACGTGGGATTGGTGTAGAAGGGCGGTCATGGAAATAACACTTTGATCAGAGGAGCTAGGAAGCCGAATTGGCGAGGCGGGTGCTTGATGGAGTAATGCGCTCGCTAGGAGCACAAGGCGTGGAATTGGCGAAGCGGGGTGGTTGCCCTTTGGTTGTAGAGAGCCAGCCCCCGTGTCTTCCCCTATTAAAGGAGGGGGTGTGGGAGGCGATGCTCATCCATCTCTCCCTCCTCCGTTCTTTCTGCAACTGCCACCATCATGGCGAGAGGAAGAGGCCGGGATCGTGCTTCCGTTGCTACAGCGAGAGCTTCTCCTCAATGACACTCCCTTGCTTCGGCTGCTTATGTAGAGGCGGGCTTGAGTGCGCGGGGCGGGGCGTAGGGTGATGTCGTGGTCGTCGCGACACTCGTGGCTGGGGAGGCCAGAGTGGAGCGCTCGTCGCCCCATGATAACCCACAAGTATAGGGGATCACAACAATTTTCGAGGGTAGAGTATTCAACCCAAATTTATTGATTCGACATAAGGGGAGCCAAAGAATACTTGCAAGTATTAGGAGTTGAGTTTTCAATTCAACCACACCTGGAGACTAAACATCTTCAGCAATGTGATCAGTAGCACAATAGTATGATAGTTTGATAGCGATAGCAATAGTAGTAGCAACGATAGTAACAGTAACAACAACAATAGTAATTTTGTAGCAGTTTTTAACAATAGTAACAACAGCTAGCAAGAACAATATGTGAAAAGCTCGTAGGCATTGTATCGGCGATTTTGTTGGATGATATTCATCATATAACAGTCATAACCTAGGGCGACACAGAACTGGCTCCAGTTCGTCAATATAATGTAGGCATGTACTCCGTAGATAGTCATACGTGCTTATGGAAAAGACCTTGCATGACATCTTTTGTCCTCCCCTCCTGTGGCAGTGGGGTCCATAAGGAAACTAAGGGATATTAAGGCCTCCTTTTAATAGAGAACCAGAACAAAGCATTAACACTTAGTGAATACATGAACTCCTCAAACTACGGTAATCATCGGAAAGAATCCCAATTATTGTCACCTTGGGATATGCGGGTCATAACACATAATTGGTGCATATAACTTGCAAGATCGGATCACAAACATAGATATAATGGTGAAAACATAAACGGTTCAGATCTGAAATCATCGCACTCGGGCCCTAGTGACAAGCATTAAGCATAGCAAAGTCATTGCAACATCAATCTTAGAACATAGTGGATACTGGGGATAAATCCCTAACAAAACTAACTCAATTACATGATGAATCGCATCCAACCCACCACCGACCAACGAGCGTACGAATCAATTACTCACTCCCGGCTATGAGCATCATGAACTTGGTGATGGAGGATGGTTGATGATAACGAAGACAGAAGATCCCTCTCTCCGGAGCCCTGAACGGGCTCCGGATATGGCCTCCCGATGAAGAACAGGAGGTGGTGGTGGCTCTGTATCGTAAAACATGATGAAACTTCTTGTCGTATTTTTTCTACAAAAAAAGGAATTTATAGAGTTGGAATTAGGATCAGTGGAGCCTTGTGGGCCCCACTACCCACCATGGCGCTCTAGAGGGGGGTGGCGTGCCTTGGTGCCTAGTGGGCAGCTAGGGGGCCCCCAGTGGGTCTTGGTTCCAGTATTTTTATTTATTCCAAAATAATTCTCCAAATATTTTCGTCCAATTCCGAGAACTTTTAATTCTGCACAAAAAAACCACCATGGTAGTTCTGCTGAAAACAACACCAATCCGGGTTATTTTCATCAATCATGCAAATTAGAGTCCAAAACAAGAGCAAAATCGTTAGGAAAAGTAGATACGATGGAAACGTATCAACTCCCCCAAGCTTAACCCATTGCTTGTCCTCAAGCAGTTCAATTGACAAACTGAAAGTGAAAAAGAAAAACTATTACGAACTCTTTTGTTCTTGTGTCCATATATATATGCTTAAATAGCACCCAGGTTTTTAGCAAAGATCATGACTAACCATGCAAACAATAACTCCTAGAAATTATATTGGCTCACATCAGTGGCATAATCAACTAGCAAGCAATAATAAGATATCTCAAATGCCAACACTTTATCAAAACCATCATGATATAATATGATAATAATGGTATCTCGCTAGCCCTTTCTGAGACCACAAAACATAAATGTAGAGCACCTCCAAAGTTCAAGCAACAACTAAACATTGTGATTCATGGGAGAAGAGATCCAGTCATGATGCATCAACATTAACTATACACAATGGATGAGGATGACACTAGTGCTCTCAGGACTGGTGCTTGTTTGAGAAGGTGATGACTCAACATAAAAGTAAAATAACATGAAAGTAAATAGATAGTCCCTTTGCAGAGGGAAGCAGGATTTTTCAGAGGTGCCGGAACTCGAAGCTTAAATTAGAGATATATATAATTTTGGGAGGTATACCCTTCCTGTCAATGTTACGACCAAGAGTTTTCAATATCTTCCATGCTAAACAAATTAGTGGTGGTTCCCAAGCGATAAAAATAAAGTTTACTCCCCCTCCACGGCAAACACAAGCCATGGCTAGCCGAATCCCCGGGTGCCCTCCACACCAACAACAGTACGAGTTTTTTGTTTAATTATTTATAATTTTTGATTTCGGGACTGGGCATCCCTATTACTAGCCCCTCTCATGCAATGACGAGTGAATAAACACTCATCATGAGAATAACCCGCTTAGCATGGAAGATACTGACCACCCCCCGTCGCTCCATGAGCGGTCCGGGAACACAAAACATATGTTCATTTGAATTTTTAGAGGTGGCACATGCAAATTTACTTGGAACAATTGGGTAATACCGCATATAGGTAGATATAATTGACTCATCTGGAATAACTTTGGTTTAAGGGTTTTGATGCACAAGTAGTATTCTCGCTTAGTACAGGCGAAGGCTAGACGTTAGGTTGAGAAGCGATCAGCTAGAGAGCAAAAATGGTCATGATCATGCATTATGAACAATTAACATTGAATACTAGCCTGAGTAGGATATAAACACCATGAACATAAATATTGTGGATGCTATGTTGGTTTTGGTTCAACTACATGCTTGAACATGTGCCAAGTCAAGCCACTTGAAACATTCAGAGGAGGATACCATATCATCATAGTACACCACAACCATTTTAATGCATGTTCACATCTAAGATAAATCATTATCCACTCCTAGCTACTTAAGCATGGCATGAGCAACTATAATTTCTAATTGTCATTACAAATATGTTCAATCATAATATGCTGAATCATGGGTATTGAGTTAAACATATTTACAAAAACAAAGACAAGTTGAGTTCATACCCGCTTTTCCTGCCACAATCACTTCATCATATATCGTCATTATTGCCTTTCACTTGCATGACCGAATGATATGAAAATAATAATAGAGCAAGAGTGCCGTGGACTATGCTGGAATCTGCAACATTCTATTCAGAGGAGAAGACAAAATAATGGCTCTTTGTTAGATCAACAATAATGCATATGAGAGCCACTCAACATTTTCATCGTGGTCTTCTCCTTAGTACGACTCAAGACAACAAAAGAAAAGAATTTCAGAGAAACACACTGAACTATTTTTGGAGTTTTTGATTTTTCTTACAGAAAGCATATTAAAGAAAGAAAAAACAAAAACGAGAAAACTATTTACACAGGAAAGCTCCCAACAAGCAAAAGAAGAAATGGGAAATCTTTTTATGGTTTCTTTTGATACTACAAATTAAACTACAAAAAAACCCTGAAAGAAGCAAGAAATATTTTTGGGTTTTCTCAAAGTTTTTCAAACACACAAGAAGAAAGCGAGAGAATAAAACTAACATGGATAATACAATGAAAAAGTATTAACCCCGACAACTGGAATGAAATGTGTGAACATGAATATAATGTCGGTGGAAATACGTACTCCCCCAAGCTTAATCTTTTGGCCTAGCTTGGTAATGACCATTCGTAGTAGCCATCTGGTCCCATGTGAAAGTGCTGAGGCGGCAGCACCTGAGCATCCCACTGTTGTGGCTCCTCCTCTGCTGCTGCTTGGTTGTTTCGGTAGGCGACAATGTCCGCTGGTACAACCATGTATCTTTTCCTAGCATGAGAATCAAACAAAGCAGGTGCATGCAACGGGATAATATCAAGGGTTTTTTCACTAAAAACCAAGTTTTGATGAATATTGTTAAAAGAATCTGCAGCATTAGTAAAGTGGTGAGCCACCATCACGTGGTGATCTAGATAAACTCTGGGCAAAGGAAAGTCATGGTGGCGTATCTGGACATTAAAACGTCTCGCTAAGCGAGTGGCAGAAATACCACCATGGATGTTACCCTTAGTTCTATTAATGTGCAGACAACATGCAATAATAGCCCCTAGGTTAAAGGTGCAATCATTGTGAAGTGCACGACGTAAAATGACGAGGTCAGGGCCACTAAGTATACCACCCTTCTCTCTAGCAGTCAAACACTTCATGATAAATAAGGCAAAGTAATGCACAAAAGGAAACTGCAGACTAGTGGCTGTGGATTTTGACACGCCCCTTTCCTCACCCACCGTCAAAGTGAGCACGAAGTCCTCAAACTCTACCGATTTAGGCTCTCTTAGTTCCCCATCAGAGGGAATTAAAACATATCTCACAGAATTCAGTGAGCGGTATCTGATGGGTTTCAGAATGTAAACTAAAGTGCATCGCAGGAGGTTCATGCCTATTCAGAAAATAACTTTTTTGCACAAAGGAGTTCATGAGGGTGTGGTGTTGGTCACACTCATTTGCATGGAAGTTGGTCATTCCAACATTTGTAATGAATTGCGCGAACTCTTAGTGGAATCTGGCTTCTTCCATGAAGGTAATGTGCGGCTATTCGCACGACCGGACCTCCGTCCATCGCGGAGTGTTGATGTCACCCGCTGATGATTCACCGGTGACTCCCTTGGCATTCTTCCTAGATGAATTCCTTCAAAAAAGGTCCATCTTCCTAAGAACAAATTTCTAAAATTTTCGAGCCACAAAATTTTGTCAACAAAACTTCACAAGATTGATAGCAACTACTCATATGGATGTTTAGAGGCTATATCAAGCATTCAAACTGCTTGGAACTTAAAGAATTCAACATGCAAGCCCATTTACAACAGCACCAAGAGTAGCTAATTACTTAAAATATAAAACACTAGAACAAAAACTAATTGGAGCAATAGAGGAGTCACATACAAACTAGCAATCCCCTAGAATAGTTTCAGAAATGAAGCTTCGAGCAAGGAGATCGAAATCCATGGGTTTGAGAGCAAGAACACATGAGAGAGAGCTAGAGTGATTTTTTTCTGGAGGTAGGTGGTGAAGTGAGCTAAAGGGATAAGTGAGGGAATCCTTATGGGGCCCACTACCCACCAGGGCACGCTTGGGTTAGCTGGCGCACCCTGGTGCGTAGTGGGCACAAGGGGCGCCCCCTGTGATGTTATCTATATCAGAAATTCTTAAATATTCAGAAAAAAATTATGTCAAAATTTCAGGTCATTCTAAGCACTTTTATTTCTGGGCACTTTTGTATTGCACGGAAAATTCAGAAAACAGGATAAACATGGTATTTTATTGCATTCAACTAAAAATAACAGAAAACTAAAAGTGGGTACAGAGAGTTGTGCCTACTAAATTCATCGACCACATGCCTCTAAAAAATAATCCATTAACATGGTTGATCAAGTCTTATTAACAACCACTTCCGATTAGCATGAGCCCGAAGAATCTTCGTAAAACACTAAGTTACCTCAACGGGAATATGCATATCCTCAACAATAAGTATTTTATATTTCTTTTTGGCTTTAGGAAAAGGGAGTTGAAAACTTCCAATAGTAATTGTCGGAGACTTTTCAATAACATTAATACCATTGACTTGAAATTGTTTCCTTGGAAAATGCACCATATGCTCTTTATCATTGATATGAAAACTGACTTTGCTTTTATTGCAATCAATAACAGCCCTTGCAGTATTCAAAAAGGGTCTACCAAGGATAACTGACATGTTGTTGTCCTCGGGCATATCAAGTATAACAAAGTCTATTAAGATAGCAACATTTGCAACAACAATGGGCACATCCTCACAAATACCGATAGGTAAGGTAGTTGATTTGTCAGCCATTTGCAATGATATTTCAGTAGATGTGAGCTTATTCAAATCAAGTCTTTTATATAAAGATAAAGACATAACACTAACACTGGCTCCCAAATCACATAAAGCAGTTTTGACATAGATTCTTTTAATGGAGCATGGTATAGTTGATATTCTTGGATCTCCTAGTTTCTTAGGTACTCCATCCTTAAAAGAATAATTAGCAACCATAGTGGAGATTTCAACTTTAGGTATTTTCCTTTTATTAGTGACAATATCTTTCATATATTTCGCATAAGGGTCCATCTTTAAAATATCAGTCAAACGAGTACACAAAAAGACTGGCCTAAGCATTTCAGCAAAGCGTTCAAATTCTTCATCATCTTTTTTCTTAGATGGTTTGGGTGGAAAGGGCATGGGTTTATGAACCCATGGCTCTCTTTCTTTACCATGTTTTCTAGTAACAAAGTCTCTTTTATCATAACACTTATTTTTAGGTTGTGGTTTATCAAGATCAACAGCAGTATCTATTTCAACATCATTATCTGGTTCTTTATCATTGTCTGGTTGAGTATCTTCATGAACATCATCATTACCATTTTCATTATCACTAGGTGAATATTCATTACCAGATTGAGTTTCAGCATCAGAAATAGAAACATCATTGTTATCTTCAGAAGGTTTTTCCACCTCAGGTTCACTAGAAGTATGCAAAGTCCTATCATTTTTATTTTTCCTTTTTCTTTTAGAAGGACTAGGTGCATCTACATTAGTTCTTTGAGAGTCTTGTTCAATTCTTTAGGGCATCCTTCAGGATAAAGTGGCTCCCGAGTCATTGTACCTCCTCTAGTCATTACTCTAACAACATTATCATTCATATTATTATTCATTTCATTGAGTAACTCACTTTGAGATTTAGCAACTTGTTCTAACCGAGTTTGAACGATAAAAGCATGTTTTCCTACTCCTATAACATCATTAGTGATTCTAAATAACAAGTCACTCAAGCGAGCAATCATATCAAAATTTTGTTTAATTTTTTTTCATAACATAGGCATTGAAATGATCTTGCTTCATAATGTAATTGTCAAATTCATATAAGCATTGACTAGGATGTTTATTATAAGGGATGCCACCTTCATCAAACTTTATAAGAGAATTTACCTCCACCACCTAAGGTGGTGTGTCAAGACCATGTTTTTCTTCAATAGGTGGTAAATTCTTAACATCTTTAGCTTCAATACATTTTTCCTTCATACATTTCTTTGCCTCTTGCATATCTTTAGGACTGAGAAATAAAATACCCCTGTTCTTCAAAGTGGGTTTAGGCAGTGGTTCAGGAAGTGTCCAATTGTCATAATTCTTCAATATATTATTCAACAATTCCTCAGCTTGTTCAACAGTTCATTCCCTAAAAACACAACCAGCACAACTATCTAGGAAGTCCCTAGAAGCATCGATTAGTCCATTACAAAAGGTATGAAGTATTTCATTTTTCTTGAGAGGATGATCAGGCAAAGCATTATTTAATTGGAGAAGCCTCCCCCAAGCTTGTGGGAGACTCTCTTCTTCAATTTGGACAAAGTTAAATATTTCCTGTAAGGCAGCTTGTTTCTTATGAGCAGGAAAATATTTTTCAGAGAAGTAATAAATCATATCCTAGGGACTACGCACACAACCAGGAGCAAGAGTATTGTACCATATCTTAGCATCACACTTTAGTGAGAAAGGAAATAACTTAAGGATATAGTAATAGCGAATTTTTCCCCATGAGCAAATAGGGTGGCTATATCATTTATTTTAGTAAGATGTGCCACAATAGTTTCAGTTTCATAGCCATGGTGTGACGCCCCAAGACCGGTGCTCCAGATGCCTTCCATGTTTTCCGAGTTTCATCGAGTGATTTGTTTTGTTTGTTGCATTCATCATTGCATCATTTGCATTGCATCATGTCATCATGCAACCCTTTTTAAAACTATCTAAATAAAATCATATGGATCTTCGGTCCATTTAAATCAAGGGATATTCACAATGGTGATTTCTCTTTATAACATAGCCTCCCAATATTAGGGAGCTATAATAAAATATTCCATTTATTTGGAAGCAACTGCAACAAATTTGCATTATAAATCCTCTCGTTTCTAAACTATTTTGCATCCATTATCTTTTCTCCGCATGGACCATTTCAAGTTGTGGCACTTTGGCCATATGCCAAGTGGCTACTTGTTAATTTTCAGCTCCATTAGAAAATATTTGGACCCTCAAATATTTTCTTTTCTCTTCCTCTTCCTCTCCACCTTTTTCTTTTCTGAACAGTGGAGATAAGTTCAACAATCTCCACTGGGCCGGTCTCTTCCTTCCTTCTCCCCGGCCCACTTCTTTTGCTAAAGCCTAGACCCATCCGCCCCCTATCTAACCCTAGCGAGCATCTGCCCGATCCCCATCTCCCATCGATCCCTCCTCGCTCCCCACTCCACCGCCAACCATTCGTCCCGATCGGGATCGTCCTCGATCCCCTGCCTCCTCTCGCATCCCCTCTCCTCCTTCTCCTCGTCGTCGCCACCAACCCGCCTCGACCTTGCCACCGGCAGCAGCAGCAGCTGCTGCACCCTCTCCCAATGCGCGACCCTGCCGCCCCGCGCCTCTCCACCACCTCACGCTGGCCGCCCGTAGCTCGCCGGCTACCCTGGAGCCGCGCAGCTCCTCCCGTCCCTGCGCCCTGGCCTTCTTCCCCGCCTCCTTCCCTCTACGAACTTGATCCACAAGTAGAGGAGCTCACGCTCGAGCTCCCTGTTTCCTCCCACCATGGCGCCCGGCCTCCTGCGCCATTGCGAAGCAGTCATCCCCGCCCACGAGCCGTCCGATCGTCGCGTTGCCATCTTCCAGCGACCTCGCCGCCTTCCTGCACACGCGTGCCCGCTGCTGGTCTCAGAGATCCCCTCCTCACGGTCATGGCATCCATCGTGGCTGTTCAGTGCCCGCACGTTGCTGCTGCTTCATCGCCCGCCTCCTCGTTAACCGCCAAGACCCAGATGTTGCGCTGCTTCGATGCCCGCCTCTTCATTGACCGCCAAGACCTAGACGTTGCGCTGGTTTGTTTGGTTAATCCCAAGCCTTGGTAGACCTGGGGCCTCACTGCACTTGACCGTCGTCGTTCTGTTGCATCTCCGTGAAGACAGAGACTGCCAAGTACATGGATACGCCAAGTTCCGCTCCAAACCTATACGACTACACCTGGTGATGTGTTAAGTACCTTGGAGGTTGGAAAAGGCGGTAGGCATAAGCGAGGCAGTTGGCCTTCGCCTAGTGCCTAGGCGGTGCCTAAGCGCCCTAGACGCATCCTAGGCGGTAATATAGTTTTTACTCATAGTGTATTTGTGATTATTATATGGGTGTTCATATTATTTTAGGGCATATAAATAAGTTAATTATCGTCTACTACATCGGAATATAACCCGTTTGATATATCAGTGCAGTATGTGTCATGATTTCTTGCTTGGGTAGGCAATTCCTTGCTTGCCCTGCCTAAACCTCCATTTATGCTCTAGGCGAGGCGTTTGGCCATTGCCTAGCGCCTAGGCGTGCCTAAGCGCCTCCTAGGCACTGCCTTTTTGAACAGAGCCTTGGAACGTCTACGACTATGCGGACTCGCCAAGTACCATGACTCTCCTGGATACTTCAAGGTCAACTCCACCGCTGAGAACGACTACGTGACTACCCTGTATATGGAACTGCAAAACGCCAAGGACCCCTTCGAGTTGACGAGACCGGCAAGTCCGAAGACCCCAAGTACCACGACTACCGATAGTACCACTACTTCCCACTACGCATGTGTACCACTACTTCCACTACATTGCGAAGAACGTCTACTTCCCTCTACGAACTTGATCCGCTCCAGAAATGCATGCTTCAAAGGTATAACCACCGAGACGACCGCTCGTGGACGAATGCATGTGTGTTGTATGAGATGCTTGTATTTGCATCGTGTCCGAGTTGTTCCTTGCGCGTTCCTCGTTGCCTTGCCATCGACACGTGGGAACCCGGTAACTGGGATCACCCCACCATCCTTGCATGACTCGCTCACATCACACTTTCTTTTGCACCGACATCTTGATGAGTTGTCAGATCATCAGAATGCTACCGTAGCACCATTTTCGTTGTCGTTGCCGTGGCACCCCTTTCTTTCCACCATGGTGACAAATGCTTCATAACATGCTCATGTTAACATTTTCATAAAAATTGCATATCACTTGCATATGTCATCTGCATCATGATAACAACATTTAAAATGTTTAAAACTGTGTTTGCATTAAATTGTTAAATGACATGAGGATTTTCCGGAATTGTTGTTTTGTTGTTTCCAGCCTCATTTAAATTGCCTAGATAGTTAGTTTAATTATGCTCCACCTCTTGCCATGTTTAACAACATTTAATATTGTTGTGTACCTAAGCGAGAGCGAACTAAATAACTTGAATGTAGTGTTTCGTCAATATGCAACTCGTTACATATTGAGCGTCACTTAACTTGTAGTATTGTTTGTGCACTTTCCCATGCCTTGGACATGCATAATACTTGTTTTTGCATCATGCCATGCTTATGTGATGGTTTTTACCATGTTGTTTGCTTCTTTCCGGTTGCGCTTCTCCTTGATAGTTCTGGTAACGTTGCATTTGGGAGTATTCGTTCGACTACGTTGGTTCGTCTACTTCATGGATTCGATCTTCTTCCTAGCGGGATTTCAGGCAAGATGACCATTACCCTTGATATCACTTCTATCTTTGCTTCCTAGTTGTTTGTTCTATCGCTATGTCGCGCTACCTATCACTTGTTTATCATGCCTCCCATATTGCCATGTCAGCCCCTAACCTTTTTCACCCTTCCTAGCAAACCGTTGTTTGGCTATGTTACCGCTTTGCTCAGCCCCTCTTATAGCATTGTTAGTTGTAGGTGAAGTTGAAGATTGCTCAATGCTGGAACATGATTATATTGGGATATCACAATATATCTTATTTTAATTAATGCATCTTTATACTTGGTAAATGGTGGAAGGCTCGGCCTTTTGCCTGGTGTTTTGTTCCACTCTTGCCGCCCTAGTTTCCGTCATACCGGTGTTATGTTCCTTGATTTTGCGTTCCTTACGCGGTCGGGTTTATGGGAACCCCTTGACAATTCGCTTTGAATAAAACTCCTCCACCAAGGCCCAACATTGGTTTTCCATTTGCCTAAAAACCTATAACCCTCCCTTGGGGTCTGGAGCCCCGAGGGTCAT
>NC_057813.1:314307268-314399856 GCF_018294505.1 Triticum aestivum | reverse complement strand
AGAGCCACTTGCAACGCCACCTCGGGGAAACTTGAGGGCTGGTTTTAGCTGTACGTATTGTTCATCCGGTGTGCGCTGACAACGAGATATGTGTAGCTCCTAACGGGATTTGTCGGCACAGTCGGGCGGTCTTGCTGGTCTTGTTTTACCATTGTCTAAATGTCTTGTAGCCGGGATTCCGAGACTGACCGGGTCTTCCCGGGAGAAGGAATATCCTTCGCTGACTGTGAGAGCTTGTGATGGGCTAAGTTGGGACACCCCTGCAGGGTATAAACTTTCAAGAGCCGTGCCTGCGGTTATGTGGCAGATGAGAATCTGTTAATATCCGGTTGTAGAGAACTTGACACTTGACTTAATTAAAACGCATCAACCGCGTGTGTATCCGTGATGGTTTCTTTTCGGCAGAGTCCGGGAAGTGAACACGGTTTGCGTTATGTTTGAACGTAAGTAGTCTTCAGGATCACTTCTTGATCACTTCTAGATGACGACCGTGGCGCAGTTTCTCTCCTTACTCTTGTACTTGCCTTTAGCCACCATATTTTTCTTATCAATTGCTGCAACTCCACCTCATCACCACATCCTACCCATAAGCTTAAATAGTCTTGATCTCGCAGGTTTTGAGATTGCTGAGTCCTCGTGACTCACAAGAGACTACAAACAGTTGCAGGTCCCGGTGATACCAGTGCAGGTGATGCAACCGAGCACAGATGGGAGTTCGACGAGGTCCTTGGCTGTTACTACGTGTTTTTTCCTGATGATCAGTAGTGGATCCCATTTGGGATGATCGGGGATCTAGCATTTGGGGTTATCTTCTTTTCATTTGGATTCATCCGTAGTCGGACTAGGTGTGTACTTTGAATGATGTATGAATTATATGATCTTTGTGTGAAGTGGCGATTGTAAGCCAACTCTTTATCCCTTTCTTGTTCATTACATGGGATTGTGTGAAGATGACCCTTCTTGCGAAACAACCACAATGCGGTTATGCCTCTAAGTCATGCCTCGACACGTGGGAGATATAGCCGCTTCGTGGGCGTTACAAGTTGGTAATCAGAGCCATCCCCGACTTAGGAGCCCCCTGCTTGATCGAATCGATGACATTGTTGAGTCTAGAACAAAATGTATTGAGTCTTAGGATTATATATATACCAGAGAGTAGGATTATTTTTACTCCTCAGTCCCTTCATCGCTCTGGTGAGGCCTCCTGACGTAGATGTTTTGACTTTCCTCTCCTCAAATTTCACTAAATTGTTTTTAGGATCACATGGGTATCTTGGGATCATTCCGATATTCTTGTGACGAGAACATTGTTCTTGGTGCCTCCTAACATTTAGGGGTTGTGGCAGTGTCCCGGGGAGTTGAGCTCCTAGGTGTTGTCGTCACAATTTTATCATTGCAGTTCTGGAATACCTGAGTTTCATCGACATCGAAAATCTCTTATATGTAGTTGTTGGTGAGATAACCATGATGCCACCCACTACTGAGGCGGGAGTTCGGGAGTATTGCCATAGCTCATATAACGGATGCTTTTCAAAGGTTGATGTACACGATTTCCGAAGGTTTCTTGGTTATGTGTTGACGGATGGATACAGCTTGGATGTAGGTATTGTTAGTTTGGGTGAGATATTTATTGCTTCCCCTATATCCCCAACACCAGATTGCATAACCAGAAAGTTTCGAGAGTTTTATAGGTGGGAATTCAAGTAGCTCTAGTTTTTCTTTTCTTTTCGACAAATGCATGATATGAGATTTGGGTTCGACGTCTAGTGGTCCGCCTATCCACGGTCGTTTTTACTGTGGTCTCGTTGTGTCTTAAAGAGTCCTTGGCTATGCTGGCTCAGGGACTCTTCGTATGTCACGTGCACTGCCTTGTACATGATGGTGCCGTACGATCGAGCCCGCATGGGCCCCACCACGAAAACTTCGTACGAAATCTCTATCATATGTTTGTTTCCGGCTTATTGTGCAAGCCAAATCCTTTGTTTTGTTTTATTTGTGGTATTCAAGTTGCTTCGATGTCAAGTGTTGATCCATACCTTCCCTAAATGGTGTTCTCATATTTCTATGGGAGTGCTAATCCTTCTTGATCATTGAGGTTGTCATGCTAATTCTTTTCCAACCGGCGTGCTTCTCTTCGAGTGGATCCGATCATTTCAACATCCGCAAGATCAATTCTAAGTTTTTCTCAATGGTATCCATTCCATCTGCCCCAAGTTGCCTTTGATTTCCCGTCCTCCCACCCCTTTTCTTCAAGGACTCAGATTTCTTAATCAAGTATCCATTTATTCATGTGAAGTCTCTTCACTCTTTTCAATCAATGTTCTTATTTGGTGATTCTCACGAAGATGCTCAGGAGCTTCAAGTTTATCACTTTTCATTCCCTTTTCTTCTCTGGTAGATTCAATTCAAGCTTTGTTTATCATATCCTTCTTACTCGTTTCAAATATTTTCCCATACCGGTGCACCTCGTAATCTTTCACTTCTTGTTATTCATTTGTTCCGGAGTGCTTAAGATTTTCTCAGGAAGATTCGTGTTTCCATTCTCAATCCATTCAAGTTATTTTGAGGTTGTTATCTCATTCCAGCCATTTATTTCAACCGGTGCAATCCCCCCCTTTCAATCAATTGTTCAATGGTGTTTCCTTTTGAGTGGGCCCATAACCCACACGTCTTTTCCCAGAATCTTACCTGACTCTTCTAATTTTCCTGGAGCTATTCCCAAATTCTTTTCGAAGTTTGACGTAAGAATTAATCTCATCAATCAGATGTTTTCCAAGATCGATTTCAAATTATTTTTTCAGTGTTGGCTACCTCTTTGTTTTTCATTCTCCCAGAGTATCTCAATAATTCATGGTGGTTCTCATCTTCATTCTCAACATTTGAAGACCGAAGAAGGATTTCTCTTAAATCTTGCTCCATTCTCTTTAAGATTCATGGTTCTAACTTGATGCCATCCTCTCTTAATTGTTTTCAATGGTGAGAATTCTTTTCACCCATCCGATGCATTTCAAGGGTTGCTTTCCTTTCTCGATCACCCGAAGGCCATTATTTCAGATATCCTCTAATCAGTTCATGATCTCTTCATTCTCATGTATCTAAATCCCCTCAAGTATCGTCATTCGTTTTCCATTTCTTCCCGGTGAATTGTGCCTTTGCTACTTTCATTTTCAATTCTTACGGTGGTTCGTTCAAGATTTCACTTCCTTCGTTATCATATCAATTCATTTGTTGTTTCCAAATCCCACCGGTGGTTCCATCAATACCTTCTCAAGTTTGCGCTATATCTCTCTTAATCCTTTCCACAGGAATAAGTAGTATGCCAAATCTGTTGCTTGTCATCAATTTAAATTGGTTAGGGATACACATAACATAATTCTTATTATTGTTTCATCCAAGTGATCTAGTTTCTTCTTTCCAGAGTTGTTCATCATATCAAGTTCTTGGTTCGAGATGCTTCATCTTTTGTTTTTAGAGTTCCAAGCTCTCAATTAACTCGCTACGAAGCTCCATCTAAATCATCGCAATGCTTCACCTTGTTTTTTTCAACTTTCCTTTTGTTTGATCATTCTTTTACTACCGGAGTTCTTCATGTAGGCTCTACATGGTGGTTCGCTAAAGAGTTAACTCATTCTTGAAGTGTTTCTTCAAGATTGTTTCTTGGAAAAGCTCAAGTATTCTTCATCTTGCATTCCAAAGTGCAATTCCTTCTACCTTATCTTTGGAAGTGGCGTTATATCATTCATGACAATTTTCATTCATGTTTCGTGATTCACATGTTGTCAAGAATGAGGTATTTTAAATTCATTAATCTCTTCGTTTGAGTTATCTTGTGTCATATTTCACTTAAAGTCTTTCCTAAGGAATGTTACTATTGTGGTGCTTGTCAATGATCCAAGTTATCTCTCTATCATCTTGGTGGAAGAAGTTTTTCATCGCATTGGTGTTATCAATTATATTACTTGTTTCCGTAGTGGCAGAATTTTGCCTCAATTTGAGATGTTTTCCATAATCCCATAACAAGCTTATTATTTCATTGTTGATTTTCCAACAACTCCGTTCAATCCTTCTTGCAAGGGTGCTTTCCAAGCTCATTTGTGGCAGAAGTTGCCTTTTTCTTCTCCATTCTGTTATTCCAATGATCTATCTTCTATTCTTTTGTTCCGGAGGCATTGTGACGTTGCTCTCTTCGACCCATCATCTTGTTTTGTCAAGATTAAGTTCTTTTATTGCTTATCC
Source organism: Triticum aestivum (assembly GCF_018294505.1). Classification (NCBI taxonomy): domain Eukaryota; kingdom Viridiplantae; phylum Streptophyta; class Magnoliopsida; order Poales; family Poaceae; genus Triticum; species Triticum aestivum. Next base: position 314,395,620 of record NC_057813.1, on the reverse strand, counting down.
TTTTAATCGAGTGTTGTGTCTGTCATTCCTCTTTTAACTGGAGTCTCATCCAAGTGCTTTCATTTTGCCAAGTTCATATTCTATTCCTTCCATTTCCAACCGGAGTGTTGTCGTAATTGTTCTTTAACGTTCCTTGTACATCTCATTTCAACCAGAGTGCTTGCATGTACTTCTCGTCCATTGCAACCATTTTCTTATGTCTTTCAACCTACAAGGTTCTTGTATTGTTCCTTGTTCCTCTTGCCGAATGGAGTGTTTTAAATTTTGTTCACCTCCATCGTGTCATTTCCTCAAGCTTTGCGACTTCTCAGGGTTCGTTGGTTTCACTCATTTGTCAAAGAAGCAACTTAGTTTTACCTCTTCCTTCTTCCGTTTCTCTCCAGTGCCATAACTAGGATCTCGGGTCGAGATCCTCTATTAGTGTGGGAGAGTTGTGACGCCCCAAGACCGGTGCTCCAGATGCCTTCCATGTTTTTCGAGTTTCGTTGAGTGATTTGTTTTGTTTGTTGCATTCATCATTGCATCATTTGCATTGCATCATGTCATCATGCAACCCTTTTTAAAACTCATCTAAATAAAATCGTATGGATCTTCGGTCCATTTAAATCGAGGGATATTGATAGGGGCAACGGTGTCCCGTCTTTCGATGAGATGATGGATATCGCTTTGGTGGCAGTCGACTTCGACGATCCGACTACGAACGTGCGAGGACGTCGCGCCTTAGCAATCGCTAAACCAACTCCGAGAGGTTATTGACCATGCCGGAGCACGATCAACCTGACCACGAGGGTCTGTTTCCTGCGAGCAAACGAAGAACAAGCAAGAAACTGAGATTGCAATCTGGATATTGCGAATATAAGATGAAAGCTTTATTGATCAAGGTGGGGTTCTGTGACGCCTTTGTCTGGTTGTTGAACACAAACGAAGTACGTGAAGTTGCAGCTATGGCGAACTTTTAATCTAAACAAAACCCAAAGTCTAAACGATGCCCTAAGGGCTGTATATATGGAGGAAGAGGGGGGAATTTCGTGACCCTTGGTGGAGGGGTCCGAAATCAACCCTATCTCTTGTTTGCCCACACATACGGACTCTAAAAATAGCCTATACTTATGTATTTCGAAATTACATGGGCCTGGCCCAATAATAAGGTGACGCAGCACCTATAATAGCCTCGGGATGAAATTTATGAAGTGGCATCTTGTATATTTCGTCCAAGGCTTCATGCACCCATTATGGTGGCTTCAAAGTCCTGAAATCATCACTTGTAACTCCGTTCTTGTTCCCCTTGCGCATGCCATCATCTCCATGCTTGTTCTTAATCCAATGTTCATCCTTCTCCAAGCTAGGCCCTTCATTTGTAAGCAAAACAAATGTATCCAATTTAGGCAGCATCATATTCTCATGAACATTAGAATCATTACCAAGAAACGAAAGTACCTGGTAATTTAGTTGGCGTGCGCGAGCTCTAGTAATTGGTCCAGTATGTATAGCAGCAGGGGCTGTGGGTGTAACAGTGGTATTGATGTCCTCATCATCCTCCCCTTCTTGAAATGAAGTTGTCCTCGACGGAAGCTCATCTTCCTCACCCAAATAAGGCTTCAAATCTGCAATGTTAAAAGTGGGACTAACCCCAAAATCTGCAGGCAGCTCAAGTTTATATGCATTATCATTTATTTTCTCTAACACCTTAAAGGGACCATCAGCACGTGGCATTAACTTTGATTTGCGCAAATCCGGAAATCTATCCTTACGCAAATGTAACCAAACAAGATCTCCAGGTGTAAACACAACATGTTTTCTACCCTTATCTCCAGCAAGTTTATATTTAGCATTCATATGCTCAATGTTTTCCTTAGTTAACTCATGCATTTTTAAAATCAATTCAGCACGTTGTTTAGCATCAAAATTAACCTTCTCCGAAGATGGAAGAGGCAACAAATCAATAGGTGCACGAGGTAGGAAACCATACACAACTTCAAAAGGGCACATCTTAGTAGTAGAATGCAATGAACGATTATAAGCAAATTCAATATGAGGCAAGCATTCCTCCCACATTTTCTTGTTATTCTTCAAAACAACCCTAAGCATAGTAGACAACGTTCTATTGACTACTTCAGTTTGTCCATCAGTTTGGGGGTGACAAGTAGTACTAAAAAGCAGTTTAGTCCCCAACTTAGCCCATAAACATCTCCAAAAGTGGCTAAGAAATTTTGTATCACGATCTGAAACAATAGTATTTGGCACACCATGCAAGCGAATAATTTCATGAAAAAACAAATCAGCAACATTAACAGCATCATCACTTTTATGACATGGTATAAAGTGTGCCATTTTTGAGAATCTATCCACGACAACAAATATGCTATCCCTCCCCTTCTTTGTTCGAGGTAAACCTAAAACAAAGTCCATAGATATATCCTCCCAAGGAACACTAGGTACAGGCAAAGGCATATATAAACCATGAGGATTGAGTCGCGACTTAGCTTTTTGACATGTAGTGCAGCGAGCAATAAAATGCTCAACATCCCGTCTCATCTTTGGCCAAAAGAAATGTGTAGCAAGTACGTCCTCCGTCTTCTTCACGCCAAAGTCTCCCATTAATCCTCCTCCATGCGCCTCCTTCAACAACAAAAGACGAATGGAGCTAGCTGGAATGCATAGCTTGTTAGCACGAAACACAAATCCATCGTTAACGACGAACTTGTTCCACATTCTTCCTTCTTTACAATTCTGCATTACATCTTTAAAATCAGCATCATGCACATATTGATCTTTGATGGTCTCCAAACCAAATATTTTGAAGTCAAGTTGTGAAAGCATAGTATAGCGGCGAGACAATGCATCAGCAATAACATTTTCTTTTCCCTTCTTGTGTTTAATGACATAAGGAAAAGTCTCAATGAATTCAACCCATTTAGCATGTCTACGATTCAGTTTAGCTTGACTTTTAATATGTTTCAAAGATTCATGATCAGAATGTATAACAAATTCTTTGGGCCATAAATAATGTTGCCATGTTTCTAAAGTCCGAACAAGAGCATATAATTCTTTATCATAAGTAGAATAATTCAGACTAGGCCCACTCAATTTTTCAGAAAAGTATGCAACAGGTTTGCCATCTTGTAATAACACACCGCCTAATCCAATTCCACTAGCATCACATTCAAGCTCAAAAGTCTTATTAAAATCAGGAAGTTGGAGTAAAGGAGCATGGGTCAACTTATCTTTCAATACCGAGAAGGCTTCTTCCTGTGCGATACCCCAAAGAAAAGGCACATCTTTCTTTGTAAGCTCATTGAGAGGTGCAGCAATGGTGCTGAAATCTCTCACAAAACGCCTATAGAATCCAGCGAGGCCAAGAAAACTCCTCACTTGTGTGACCGTTTTGGGTTGCGGCCAACTCTCAATAGCTTCAATCTTGGCTTTATCAACTTCAATTCCCTGTGGAGTGACAACATAGCCAAGAAAAGATACTCGGTCGGTGCAAAAGGTGCACTTCCCAAGGTTACCAAACAAACGTGCATCACGTAGAGCAATAAAAACAGCACGTAAATGTTCCAAATGTTCTTCCAAAGATCTGCTATAAATCAATATGTCATCAAAGTAAACTACCACAAATCGTCCAATGAAAGCACGTAAAACTTCGTTCATTAATCTCATGAAAGTACTAGGTGCATTAGTTAACCCAAAAGGCATGACTAACCACTCATATAATCCAAACTTAGTTTTGAATGCTGTTTTCCATTCATCTCCCAATTTCATACGAATTTGATGGTATCCACTACGCAAATCAACTTTGGAGAATATTGTAGAGCCACTCAATTCATCAAGCATATCATCTAGCCTAGGAATAGGATGACGATAACGAATAGTAATATTATTAATGCCTCTACAATCAACACACATACGTGATGTACCATCCTTTTTTGGCACTAGAATAATAGGAACAGCACAAGGACTAAGGGATTCGCGTATATAACCTTTGTTGAGAAGCTCTTGTACTTGACGCATAATCTCCTTCGTCTCCTCTGGATTGGTACGGTATGGTGCACGGTTTGGCAGTGAAGCACCGGGAATTAAGTCAAACTGATGCTCAATCCCTCGAATAGGCGGTAATCCCGGTGGCACGTCTTGTGGAAAGACGTCAGCGAACTCCTGCAAAATGTTAGTGACAGCAGGAGGCAAAGAGGAAGGCACGTCCTCAAATGAAAATAATGCCTCTTTGCACACAAAAGCATAGCAAACAGATTTGCTGAAATCTAGCTCATCAATATCAGATTTGGTGGCAAATAAACATGCACTTTTCAATTTAATTTCAGAAGCAACACTAGATGGTTTGATAGAGGCAAAGGTGTCCCGTCTTTCGATGAGATGGTGGATTTCGCTTTGGTGGAAGTCGACTTTGACGATCCGACTACGAACGTGCGAGGACGTCGCGCCTTAGCAATCGCTAAACCAACTCCGAGAGGTTATTGACCACGCCGGAGCACGATCAACCTGACCACGAGGGTCTGTTTCCTACGAGCAAACGAAGAACAAGCAAGAAACTAAGATTGCAATCTGGATATTGCGAATATAAGATGAAAGCTTTATTGATCAAGGTGGGGTTCTGTGACGCCTTTGTCTGGTCGTTGAACACAAACGAAGTACGCGAAGTTGCAGCTATGGCGAACTTTTAATCTAAACAAAACCCAAAGTCTAAACGATGCCCTAAGGGCTGTATATATGGAGGAAGAGGGGGGAATTTCGTGGCCCTTGGTTGAGGGGTCCGAAATCAACCCTATCTCTTGTTTCCCCACACATACGGACTCTAAAAATAGCCTATACTTATGTATTTCGAAATTACATGGGCCTGGCCCAATAATAAGGTGACGCAGCACCTAAAATAGCCTCGGGACGAAATTTATGAAGTGGCATCTTGTATATTTCGTCCAAGGCTTCATGCACCCATTATGGTGGCTTCAAAGTCCTGAAATCATCACTTGTAACTCCATTCTTGTTCTTGCTCCAATGTTCATCCTTCTCCAAGCTAGGCCCTTCATTTGTAAGCAAAACAAATGTATCCAATTTAGGCAGCATCATATTCTCATGAACATTAGAATCATTACCAAGAAACGAAAGTACCTGGTAATTTAGTTGGCGTGCACGAGCTCTAGTAATTGGTCCAGTATGTATAGCAGCAGGGGCTGTGGGTGTAACAATTGTGTTGATGTCCTCATCATTAATCCTCCTCCATGCGCCTCCTGCAACAACAAAAGACGAACGGAGCTAGCTGGAAAGCATAGCTTGTTAGCACGAAACACAAATCCATCGTTAACGACGAACTTGTTCCACATTCTTCCTTCTTTACAATTCTGCATTACATCTTTAAAATCAGCATCATGCACATATTGATCTTTGATGGTCTCCAAACCAAATATTTTGAAGTCAAGTTGTGAAAGCATAGTATAGCGGCGAGACAATGAATCAGCAATAACATTTTCTTTTCCCTTCTTGTGTTTAATGACATAAGGAAAAGTCTCAATGAATTCAACCCATTTAGCATGTCTACGATTCAGTTTAGCTTAACTTTTAATATGTTTCAAAGATTCATGATCAGAATGTATAACAAATTCTTTGGGCCATAAATAATGTTGCCATGTTTCTAAGGTCCGAACAAGAGCATATAATTCTTTATCATAAGTAGAATAATTCAGACTAGGCCCACTCAATTTTTCAGAAAAGTATGCAACAGGTTTGCCATCTTGTAATAACACACCTCCTAATCCAATTCCACTAGCATCACATTCAAGCTCAAAAGTCTTATTAAAATCAGGAAGTTGGAGTAAAGGAGCATGTGTCAACTTATCTTTCAATACCGAGAAGGCTTCTTCCTGTGCGGTACCCCAAAGAAAAGGCACATCTTTCTTTGTAAGCTCATTGAGAGGTGCAGCAATGGTGCTGAAATCTCTCACAAAACGCCTATAGAATCCAGCGAGGCCAAGAAAACTCCTCACTTGTGTGACCGTTTTGGGTTGTGGCCAACTCTCAATAGCTTCAATCTTGGCTTTATCAACTTCAATTCCCTGTGGAGTAACAACATAGCCAAGAAAAGATACTCGGTCGGTGCAAAAGGTGCACTTCCCAAGGTTACCAAACAAACGTGCATCACGTAGAGCAATAAAAACAACACGTAAATGTTCCAAATGTTCTTCCAAAGATCTGCTATAAATCAATATGTCATCAAAGTAAACTACCACAAATCGTCCAATGAAAGCACGTAAAACTTTGTTCATTAATCTCATGAAAGTACTAGGTGCATTAGTTAACCCAAAAGGCATGACTAACCACTCATATAATCCAAACTTAGTTTTAAATGCTGGTTTCCATTCATCTCCCAATTTCATACGAATTTGATGGTATCCACTATGCAAATCAACTTTGGAGAATATTGTAGAGCCACTCAATTCATCAAGCATATCATCTAGCCTAGGAATAGGATGACGATAACGAATAGTAATATTATTGATGCCTCTACAATCAACACACATACGTGATGTACCATCCTTTTTCGGCACTAGAATAATAGGAACAGCACAAGGACTAAGGGATTCGCGTATATAACCTTTGTCGAGAAGCTCTTGTACTTGACGCATAATCTCCTTCGTCTCCTTTGGATTGGTACGGTATGGTGCACGGTTTGGCAGTGAAGCACCGGGAATTAAGTCAATCTGATGCTCAATCCCTCGAATAGGCAGTAATCCCGGTGGCACGTCTTGTGGAAAGACGTCAGCGAACTCCTGCAAAATGTTAGTGACAGCAGGAGGCAAAGAGGAAGGCACGTCCTCGAATGAAAATAATGCCTCTTTGCACACAAAAGCATAGCAAACAGATTTGCTGAAATCTAGCTCATCAATATCAGATTTGGTGGCAAATAAACATGCACTTTTCAATTTAATTTCAGAAGCAACACTGGTTTATTATTAGGCTTCATTTGTTGCTCAAATTCTTTTGCCACAATCTGATTTTCACTCTTATTCTTCTCCTGTTTTGCTTTATTAGCTCTATTAATATCATCTTGCAAAATGGAATCAGGAGTCATAGGAAGCAAAGTAATATTTTTATCCTTATGAACAAGAGTATAGTGATTGTTTCTACCATGGTGTACAGAATTTTTATCAAATTGCCATGGTCTACCAAGTAATAAGGAACATGCTTGCATAGGTACCACATCACAATCAACATAATCAGCATATGTAGAGATACTAAAATGCACACGAACAGTACGTGTTACCTTAACCTTGCCGTTGTTGTTGAACCATTAGATGTAGTAAGGATGTGGATGTGGTCTTGTTGTGAGAGAAAGCTTCTCCACCATCTCCATGCTAGCCAAGTTGTTGCAGCTCCCTCCATCTATGATGACGCGCACAGAACGTTCTTTCACAACTCCCTTGGTATGGAACAAATTGTGCCTCTGATTTTGCTCAGCTTGTGTGACCTGCACACTCAAAACACGTTGAGCAACTAAACATTCATACCTGTCAGCGTCTTCAGGAGCCATGTATTGCGTCTCATGATCAGAATCATCTCCACCATGTTCTTCACGTGTAATAAGAGCCAAAGTCTCCTCATCATAGTCACTAGCAGACTCATATCCACCATCCGCGGTAGCAATCATCACATGCGGAGATTTGCATTCTCTCGCATAATGACCTCCTCCCTTACAACGACGACAAATAATATCACTTGTGTGCCCTGTTGATGCCATGGAAGAAGCAGAACTCTGTCCAGGCCCAGCAGGTGCGCTCTTGGCAGATAATGGTGGTTGTGCCTGTTTTCTTGTATCACGACTGGAGGAGACACCTGATTGAGGTGTTGGTGCAGTTGAAGTAGAAGATGCACGCGGTGTCCATGATGAAGGTCGGCCTGCAGAAAAGTTAGTTCGCGCCAATGCTTGTCGATCCTGCACTTCATGTTCAGCTTTACAAGCAAGATGGAATAAACGAGTGATATTAGTATACTCCTTATAGTCTAGAATGGTCTGAATCTCTCTTTAATCCACCTGGAAAACGTGCAAGCATAGCTTCATTCTCCTCAACAATACCACATCTAATCATGCCAGTTTGTAATTCCTGATAATATTCTTCTACATAATTTTTTCCTTGTCTTAAACGCTGTAATTTCTGAAGCAATCCACGTTGATAATATGGTGGAACCCAACGAGTACGCATAGCAGTTTTCAAAGCAGCCCAAGTAGTTGGAATAGGATATAATCTACAATGTTCAGACCACCATACACATGCAAAACTAGTGAAAGCACAAACAGCAGCGGCAACCCGTCTCTCCTCGGGATATTGTAAACATGTAAATCATTGTTCAGTTTCTAACTCCCAAGTAAGATATATATCAGGAACATATCTACCCTCGAAAGGTGGAATATTCAATTTCAGTTTAGGAAGATGGTCATGATCTCGTACCTGAGGGAAAGCCCTACCATTGTGATTATTTGCATGTGGACGACCTGGTGGTTGTGGTGCAGGTGGTTGCACGTAGTTCTGATTTTGAGCAACCTCATCCTCGTAATCTCCCACATAATCATCCTCCTCCGCATCAGCAGCAGGAGCCACAGAAGTATCAACAGCAGCACCAACAGTTTGGCCAAACGCAAGAGGAACACGGCTCGCTCGGCGGAGATCTGTTTCGCGACGTGGAGGTAGTCGTTGTTGTTGTTGTTGGAGAGGTGCGTTAGGTGCAGCGGGTGGTGGTGGTGGAAGACGCGCGAGCAATTCATTAAACTTGTTATCGAGCTTTGTTTCGAACGTCTTCTCCTTGCCATCTATCTTCTCCATGGCCTCTCCAAATTTGTTTAGCACATCTTGCACTTGTCCACTCATCATTTGCTGAAATTTATCATGCAAATCCTTATTCGTCATGTTCTCCCAGTCAGTCTCGTCGGCTTGTGATCCTGGCATGGTTAGCAGCAATAGAAACACACAAGAATATGATCCTACAGACTACTAACAAGAGGTGGTGGTGGGTGTCACAAATCCGTCAAGCAAATCTCAAATTCTTACCTGTTCTTACCCAGCAGCAGGCGGTGATCGGCAACCGTTGTAGTCAAAAACTCTCAAAGCTTGGATAGAGCGATTACCAGGGAGAGTCAAACGCACGACGTGGATGTATGTGGAGCTGGGAAGGCTTATAATATGGTAGCAAAAAGGGTCAGAAATAATCAATTCAGAGATGCAAAGTTGAATAAATGCTCAACGACGGTACTGTGCTGGTCCTAGGCTAGACTGTGCTAGAGACGCGAGCCTAGAACACCAACAAAATCACGACGCGGCACGTAAACAAGAGAAAAAGCACACTCTGGATTTTTTTTCGCTCTTTTTTTGCGCTGTTTTTTTTGCGCTGCTTTTTTTTGCGAAAAATCACTATAATGGCGAGTGTCTCAAAACTCTTCCTAGGTCAAACTGACAGGATGGGCACGAAATTTTTTCGACCAAATTTTTTTTTTCGTTTTTTCGACTGCCCGGACCCAAAAACTGGAAACGGGTCAAAAAAACTTCCTATAATGGCACCTGTCTCAAAACACTCAGAAACACCTAAAAATAGGATAGCCAGAAATTTTTTCGAAAAATGCGTTTTCGAAAAATTTTGGGCCTAAACGGAGGGTGGTTTCCGGACTCTTTTTTTTCCGAAACCTGCTCCGGCAAGGAAACACGAATCGGAATCTAGATGGATCTCGAAAACAAACCTAATATGACAAGAACTCGAATTGGTGGTGGATATATGGTAGTAGATGGCAGCGGTGGTGGTATATGACAGCGGTGGTGGTATATGGATACGGATTCGAAGCGGTGGCGGATAAGCGGCGGTGGTAGATGGCAGGGGCGATGATGATGGTGCGGCGGCGGCGTGACAACTTATGACCAGAACTCGAAACTCTAAAAGACTAGACTCTAAGACCAGCAACTAGACACGACGATGCAACCGCAAATTCAACAAAGCAAAACCCTAAAAAGATTATGCAAAGGCTCAGATTGGTTCGGATATGATGAACTAACCCTAATTTTTTTTGTGGCTTTTTCGTGGACTGTAGGTATGAAGAACAGACTCGATCTAAACTACGAAAAACTGTAAAATCTCACCGAGCAACCTAGAAATCTGATACCACTTGATAGGGGCAAAGGTGTCCCATCTTTCGATGAGATGATGGATATCGCTTTGGTGGAAGTCGACTTTGACGATCCGACTACGAACGTGCGAGGACGTCGCGCCTTAGCAATCGCTAAACCAACTCCGAGAGGTTATTGACCACGCCGGAGCACGATCAACCTGACCACGAGGGTCTGTTTCCTGTGAGCAAACGAAGAACAAGCAAGAAACTGAGATTGCAATCTGGATATTGCGAATATAAGATGAAAGCTTTATTGATCAAGGTGGGGTTCTGTGACGCCTTTGTCTGGTCGTTGAACACAAACGAAGTACGCGAAGTTGCAGCTATGGCGAACTTTTAATCTAAACAAAACCCAAAGTCTAAACGATGCCCTAAGGGCTGTATATATGGAGGAAGAGGGGGGAATTTCGTGACCCTTGGTGGAGGGGTCCGAAATCAACCCTATCTCTTGTTTCCCCACACATACGGACTCTAAAAATAGCCTATACTTATGTATTTCGAAATTACATGGGCCTGGCCCAATAATAAGGTGACGCAGCACCTATAATAGCCTCGGGACGAAATTTATGAAGTGACATCTTGTATATTTCGTCCAAGGCTTCATGCACCCATTATGGTGGCTTCAAAGTCCTGAAATCATCACTTGTAACTCCGTTCTTGTTCCCCTTGTGCATGCCATCATCTCCATGCTTGTTCTTAATCCAATGTTCATCCTTCTCCAAGCTAGGCCCTTCATTTGTAAGCAAAACATATGTATCCAATTTAGGTAGCATCATATTCTCATGAACATTAGAATCATTACCAAGAAACTAAAGTACCTGGTAATTTAGTTGGCGTGCGCGAGCTCTAGTAATTGGTCCAGTATGTATAGCAGCAGGGGCTGTGGGTGTAACAGTGGTATTGATGTCCTCATCAGATATTCACAATGGTGATTTCTCTTTATAACATATCCTCCCAATATAAGGGAGCTATAATAAAATATTCCATTTATTTGGAAGCCACCGCAACAAACTTGCATTATAAATCCCTCTCGTTTCTAAACTATTTTGCATCCATGATCTTTTCTCCGCATGGCCGATTTCAAGTTGTGGCACTTTGGCAATATGCCAAGTGGCTACTTGTTAATTTTCAGCTCAATTAGAAAATATTTGGACCCTTAGATATTTTCTTTTCTCTTCCTCTTCCTCTCCATCTTTTTATTTTCTAAGAAGTGGAGATAAGTTCAACAATCTCCACTGGGCCGGCCTCTTCCTTCCTTCTCCCCGGCCCACTTCTTTTGCTAAAGCCTAGGCCCATCCGCCCCTATCTAACCCTAGCGAGCATCTGCCCGATCCCCATCTCCCATCGATCCCTCCTTGTTCCCTACTCCGCCGCCAGCCATTCGTCCCGATCGGGATTGTCCTCGATCCCCAGCCTCCTCCCGCGCCGCCTCTCCTCTGCTCCTCCTCATCGCCACCAACCCGCCTCGACCTTGCCGCCGGCAGCAGCAGCAACTTCTGCACCCTCTTCCAACGTGCGACCCTAACTCCCTGCGCCTCTCCACCACCTCACGCTGACCGCCTACAGCTCGCCGGCTACCCCGGAGCCGCGCCGCTTCTCCCGTCCCTGCGCCCTGGCCTTCTTCCCCGCCTCCTTGCCATGGTCCCGTGCCACTCGCGCCAGCAGGCCACTGCCCTGCGTCGTCGCGCCTGAGCCTCCTCGCGGCTTGAGAGCAAACATGCAACTAGAGGAGCTCACACCCGAGCTCCCTGCTTCCTCCCTCCATGGCTCCCGGCCTCCCGGGCCACCGCCGAAGCAGTCATCCCGCCCACGAGCCGTCCGGCCATCGCGTTGCCATCTTCCAGCGACCTTGCTGCCTTCCTGCACACGCGTTCTCGCTGCTGGTCTCGTGTGAGAGCCCCTCCTCACGGTCATGGCGTCCTTCGTGGCTGTACAGTGCCCGCATGTTGCTACTGCTTTGTCGCCTGCCTCTTCGTTGACCGCCAAGACCCAGACATCGTGCTGCTTCATCGCCTGCCTCTTTGTTGACCGCCAAGACCCAGACGTTGCGCTGCTTCGTTTGGTTCATCCCAAGCGTTGGTAGACCTGGGGCCTCACTGCACTTGACCGTCATCGTTCTGTTGCATCTCCGTGAAGACAGAGACAGCCAAGTACATGGATACGCCAAGTTCCGCTCCGAACATGTACGACTACACCTGGTGATGTGTCAACTACCTTGGAACGTCTACGACTATGCGGACTCGCCAAGTACCACGAATCTCCTGGATACTTCAAGGTCAATTCCATCACCGAGAATGACTACATGACGACCCTGGATATGGAACTGCAAAACGCCAAGGACCCCTTCGAGTTGACGAGACCGGCAAGTCTGAAGACCCCAAGTACCATGACTATCGATAGTACCACTACTTCCACTACATCATGAAGAACGTCTACTTCCCTCTACGAACTTGATCCGCTCCAGAAATGCACGCTTCGAAGGTATAACCACCGAGACGACCGCCCGTGGACAAATGCATGTGTGCTGTATGAGATGCTCATGTTTGCACCGTGTCTGAGTTGTTCCTTGCGCGTTCCTCGTTGCCTTGCCGTCGACACGTGGGAACCCGGTAACCGGGATCACCCCACCATCCTTACATGACTCGCTCACATCACACTTTCTTTTGCACGGACATCTCAATGAGTTGTCGGATCATTGGAATGCTGCCGTAGCACCATTTCCGTTGTCGTTGGCGTGGCACCCATTTCTTTCCACCACGGTGACAAATGCTTCATAACATGCTCATGTCAACATTTTCATATAAATTGCATATCACTTGCATATGTCATCCGCATCATGATAACAACATTTAAAATGTTTAAAATTGTGTTTGCTTTAAATTGCTAAATGACATGAGGATTTTCCGGAATTGTTGTTCGTTGTTTTCGGCCTCATTTAAATTGCCTAGATAGTTAGTTTAATTATGCTTCACCTCTTGCCATGTCTAACAACATTTAATATTATTGTGTACCTAAGCGAGAGCGAACTAAATAACTCGAATGTGGTGTTTCGTCAATATGCAACTCATTACATATTGAGCGTCACTTAACTTGTAGTATTGTTTGTGCACTTTGCCATGCCTCAGACATGCATAATACTTGTTTTTGCATCATGCCATGCTTATGTGATGGTTGTTTACCATGTTGTTTGCTTCTTTCTGGTTGCGCTTCTCCTGGATAGTTCCGGTATCGTTGCGTTTGTGAGGATTCGTTCGACTATGTTGGTTCATCTACTTCATGGATTCGATCTTCTTCCTAGCAGGATTTCAGGCAAGATGACCATTACCCTTGGTATCACTTCTATCTTTGCTTGCTAGTTGTTCGTTCTATCGCTATGTCGCGCTACCTATCACTTGTTTATCATGCCTCCCATATTGCCATGTCAGCCTTAACCTTTTTCACCCTTCCTAGCAAACCGTTGTTTGGCTATGTTACCGCTTTGCTCAGCCCCTCTTACAGCATTGTTAGTTGTAGGTGAAGTTGAAGATTGCTCCATGTTGGAACATGATTATATTAGGATATCACAATATCTCTTATTTTAATTAATGCATATTTATACTTGGTAAAGGGTGGAATGCTCGGCCTTTTGCCTGGTGTTTTTTTCCACTCTTGCCGCCCTAGTTTCCGTCATACCGGTGTTATGTTCCTTGATTTTGCGTTCCTTACGCGGTCGGGTTTATGGGAACCCCTTGATAGTTCGCTTTGAATAAAACTCCTCCAGCTAGGCCCAACATTGGTTTGCCATTTGCCTAACAACCTATAACCCTCCCTTGGGGTCTGCAACCCCGAGGGTCATGTTTATTTTAACTCCCCCGGGCCACTGCTCCTCTGAGTGTTGGTCCGATCTAGAGCCACTTGCAGCGCCACCTTGGGGAAACTTGAGGGTTGGGTTTAGCTGTATGTAGTGTTCATCCGATGTGCCCTGAGAACGAGATATGTGCAACTCCTATCAGGATTTGTCGGCACAGTCGGGCGGTCTTGCTGGTCTTGTTTTACCATTGTCGAAATGTCTTCTAACCAGGATTCCAGGATTGATCGGGTCTTCCCGGGAGAAGGAATATCCTTCGCTGATCGTGAGAGCTTGTGATGGGCTAAGTTGGGACACCCCTGCTGGGTATAAACTTTCGAGAGCCGTGCCCGCGGTTATGTGGCAGATGGGAATTTGTTAATATCCGGTTGTAGAGAACTTGACACTTGACGTAATTAAAAGGCATCAACCGCGTGTGTAGCCGTGATGGTTTCTTTTCGGCGGAGTCCGGGAAGTGAGCACGGTTTGCGTTATGTTTGAACGTAAGTAGTCTTCGGAATCACTTCTTGATCACTTCTAGATGACGACCATGGCATTGTTTCTCTGCTTACTCTTGTACTGGCCTTTAGCCACCATATTTTGCTTATCAATTGTTGCAACTCCACCTCATCACCACATCCTACCCATAAGCTTAAATAGTCTTGATCTCGTGGGTTTTGAGATTGCTGAGTCCTCGTGACTCACAAGATACTACAAACAGTTGCAGGTCTCGATGATACCAGTGCAGGTGATGCAACTGAGCTCAGATGGGAGTTCGACGAGGTCCTTGGCCGTTACTACATGTTTTTTTCCTGATGATCAGTAGTGGAGCCCAGTTGGGACGATCGGGGATCTAGCATTTGGGGTTATCTTCTTTTCATTTGGATTCATCCGTAGTCGGACTAGGTGTGTACTCTGAATGATGTATGAATTATATGATCTTTGTGTGAAGTGGCGATTGTAAGACAACTCTTTATCCCTTTCTTGTTCATTACATGGGATTATGTGAAGATGAACCTTCTTGCGAAACAACCATAATGCGGTTATGCCTCTAAGTCATGCCTCGAAACGTGGGAGATATAGCCGCATCATGGGCATTACACATGGAAAGGATCAGATTCAACCAAAGTAATCAACTCTGGTTCGACAGATAATACATATCATTAATAAAGATAAGTGAAGTAGCAAACTGAGGATCATATTTCATTCTAGCATTCAAAGATTTTTCTTTCAACTTGCATAGTAATTTCTTAAGATCATCTCTATCTTTACAAGCAAGAAAATCACTAGCAAGCTCTCCATCCATAACATAACCCTCAGGTATCTTAGGCAATTCATATCTAGGAGAGCTAGGTCTAATATGTGTTTCATAATTCTCAGTTTCAATAGTTTCATCAGTTTCATCAATTTCAACACTCTCAATTTCTTTAGCTCTAGCAAGTTGTTCATGAAGAAATTCTCCTAGTGGAAGAGCCTTATCAAGAAAGGTAGTAGCATCATCATAAGCATCATTCATAGCAGAAGTAAGACCATCAATTACTTGTGACATATCAGAATTAATAGCAGCTGGTGGTGAATCAAGTGCAGAGCTAGATGGCAATTCCTTACCTCCCCTTGTCTTAGAGGGAATGATCTTGGTTCTGGTATCTTTTAGATTCTTCATAGTGTTAAATATATATAAATCCCAAGTGACTCAACAAATATAACTATGCTCCCCGACAACGGCGCCGGAAAAAGGTCTTGATAACCCACAAGTATAGGAGATCGCAACAGTTTTCGAGGGTAGAGTATTCAACCCAAATTTATTGATTCGACATAAGGGGAGCCAAAAAATATTTGCAAGTATTAGCAGTTGAGTTGTCAATTCAACCAAAACTAGAGACTAAATATCTGTAGCAAAGTGATCAGTAGCACAATAGTATGATAGTTTGATAGTGATAGCAATAGTAGTAGCAACAATAGTAACAGTAACACCAGTAGCCGTAATTTTGAGCAGTTGTAACAGTAGTAACAACAGTAGTAACAACAGTGGTAACCTAGCAAGAACAATATGCGAATATCTCGTAGGCATTGGATCAGTGGTTTTTTTGGATGATATTCGTCATATAACAGTCATAACCTAGGGCGATACAGAACTAGCTCTAATTCGTCAATATAATGTAGGCATGTATTCCATAAATAGTCATACATGCTTATGGAAAAGAACTTGCATGGCATCTTTTGTCCTCCCCTCCCGTGGATGTGAGGTCCATAAGGAAACTAAGGGTTATTAAGGCCTCCTTTTAATAGAGAACCAGAACAAAGCATTAACACGTAGTGAATACATGAACTCCTAAAACTATGGTAATCACAGGGAAGAATCCCAATTATTGTCACCTTGGGGTATGTGGATCATAACACGTAATAGGTGCATATAACTTGCAAGATCGGATCATGAACATAGATATAATGGTGAAAACATAAACAGGTTCATATATGAAATCATGGCACTCGGGCCCTAGTGACAAGCATTAAACATAGCAAAGTCATAGCAACATCAATCTCAGAACAAAGTGGATACTAGGGATCAAGCCCTAACAAAACTAACTTGATTACATGATGAATCTCATTCAACCCACCACCGACCAACGAGCCTATTAAGGAATTACTCATTGCTGGCGGTGAGCATCAAGGAATTGGTGATGGAGGATGCTTGATGATGACGAAGACAGAAGATCCCCCTCTCCGGAGCCCCGAACAGGCTCCAGATCTGGCCTCCCTATGAAGAATAGGAGGTGGCGGCGGCTCCGTATTGTAAAATGTGATGAAACTTCCTCTCCTATTATTTTCTCCAAAAATAGATTTTTCTAGAATTGAAGTTAGTGTCAGCGGAGCCTTGTGGGCCCCACTACCCACCAGGGCGCGCCAGAGGGGGGTGGCGCGCCCTGGTGCCTAGTGGGCAGCTGCCCCCCCTCCAGTGGGTCTTGGTTCCAGTATTTTTTATTTATTCCCAATTAATTCTCCAAAAAGTTTCGTCCAATTCTGAGAACTTATATTTCTGCACACAAAAATAACACCATGGTAGTTCTGCTAAAAACATCGTCAGTCCGGGTTAGTTTCATCAAATCATGCAAATTAGGGTCCAAAACAAGAGCAAAAGCATTAGGAAAAGTAGATACCATGGAGACGTATCACCCCACCTCCAGCCGCTCCGCCGCCAGCGAAAGGCCACACGGGGAACACGACGCTCGAGTTTGTCGTGGAGCTATGTGACCCACCGCGAAGCTGGCTACGGCTCCGTCGTCCCTTCGCCGGGATCATGGAGGCCGACTAGCCGCTCGGGTTGTGGCTGCTCATGAATGGCTGCCTCAATGGCACCGTATGGGTGAATGTCGAGTTTCCAGCGACGGCGTCATGTTCCTTATGCGCGAGTGGAAATCCTTCACTTGCGCCTGCTACTTGGCAAAGGGGCATCTTCTCCACTTCAAGTTGGCGGAGTCTAATACGCTCTCCGTCAAGTTCTTTGGGGCTTCAGATGCTCGCTTTTCAGTTGGTTTTTGCCCTCTTCTCTTTGCCTATTTTCAGTTGGTTTGATTTTGAAATTTGGAGTTTTGAATCTTTTCATATGGACTTAACCACTTGGGTACCCCTTGGCTTTCACCCAAGTGGCTCTTTTACCTCTATAACTATCATTCCTTCTCTAGTTCACCTCAAAATAATATTTGGAATATTTGTCTTTAATGAAAAATATTCATTTCCCTCTCTTAAACCCAAGCTAGCTCAATGTTCTACAAAGCAACCACAATTTTTCTTGCCCATAAAAATCTTAGAAAAATCCCAATTATTCTTTGATCCCTAGGGCACCTTCCTGAGCAAAAATATTTCAGCACTTTTTGGAATATTTTTGCTATAGAAAATATTTTCTGTTCTGGACAGAAATGGTAGTTTCTACAGCAACTACCATTTTACTTGCTCCATCGTGGCTGATTTTTCTTGCGCATCATCACCTTAGTAGATGATTGCTAACCTCCAAAGCCCAGCTCCCAACTCCCAGTAGTTTGACCATAGTAAGCTCTCAAAGTTACTGATCAGAAACTTACTAGGCGTGTGAAATCTTTTCTACTTCACCTGAGACCAAACCAAAGCATGGTAACCTTCAAAACTACCACGATCAACAAGCCAGACATGAAGTTTGGGCTTAGGTCGGCCTGAGGTCAGAGTTCACGCGGTGACCGTGTTCGTCTAGTCGTGTAGGCACGCAGCCGACGTGCTCTGAGTGCCGCCCGAGCCTCTATTGCGCGCATGCTTGCTTCCCCGTCTGCCTAGCCTTGCCAAACTTCGCCACAATCTTCGTCCAAGCTCTCTTAACTTCCTCGTGGCACTCGCCGACGCCGCAACTCACCGCAGAGGGCACGGGCATGGTCCGGCCAATGTAATAGTGCGGTGTGCATTGTGCTCGTCGTCACCCCAGTGCCCTGTGCTGGTCCCCGTTCGCCCATAGTCCCCGCGTGAGCTGCGTCGCCTTCTCCCCCTCTCACTGACGCTGTTTGTCGCCAGGCACCATGTCCAGGTGTTCACCGGCGGAGCCCGATTCCCCCTCGATGCTCGGCTATAAATAGAGTCCTCCCCAGCCTCCTCGAGCACCATCCACCACTCCCACACACTCCACAATCTCATAGATAGCCGTAGCCCGGCCGGGCAGGCCGCGGGCCGCCGTCCCCGAGCTCGTGCTCTTCGGTGATCCCCTCGGGTCGTCTCCGTAGCTGCAGCCCCTCCCAGGCCCGGGCAACCCTTCCAGGGCCTCCGCCGCTCGTCGGTGGTGCTGTTCTGCCTGGTTGGAGCCCCTGGAGTCACCTCTGTTCCCTGTCGTCTTCGTCTCCGGTGACCTCCGCTCTCTGCCTCCGCTAGAGAGGTCGATTCCGATGCTGTCCGATCACCCCTAGCTACTCTACGGGTACGGGCAGGTGCGCCTCCGTCTCCTCTCTGGATCCCTCCCTCTCGTTTTGGCCAAGAAGCCCTCGCCGCCGGCGTGTGCTCCGGTGATGCCGCGCCGTCCTCTATTTCCTTCTCCCCCTCCGCCTCACCCGACTAGCGGGGCCCGCTAGTCAGCCACTCAGTACGCGCGCGAAGCGGTACGAGTGGTGGCGCCCCGAGGCTTTACGCCTTCGACTTCACCCCCAGTATGTTTTTATTTAAATTCAAATTCTTATTTTTACAAAGAGCTTCAAACAGCCAAAACTCTTTAACCATAAGTTCAAATGAATTGATTCCATTTGCATTATGTTCTTTGTATAGAAATCTAGCAGCTCACCAAAGATGAGATTCTTCTATGTTGTCTAGATTTTCTGGTGAATTTCAGAAGGGTTCTTGATATTTCCTCTTGTGTTTAAAATTATTTTCAGAGGGTGAGGCTTGTCTTGAGGATCACCAGGAGGCTTGTGAACCTCATCTGCACTAAGGCAAGCCACAACAACATTTTCATGGTGCCATTACAATATTTGTGATTTTCTTACTTGAACAAATGATTTAATCCATGCATTTAAATCATTATTATGTTATTTATATTTTGTTAATTGCTTGTTTTAGTTAATATGCTTGATTCACAGAAAGTTTGAAGCTAACTCAGTTGGTTAAGAAAATAGGATTTATTTTTGGGTGATGAAAAAATAATATGGTTATGGATATAAATAATTAGTGGAGTTATATTCTTGCATGAGTAAAAATGGTAAAATTTGCTAGAAAAGATTCTGTTTAAAGTGAGGTTTAATCTTAACCAGAGAAGTGTCATGAGTTGTTGATGTTTATGCTTAGTGTGGATATAGTTGACTCAGTCATTTCCGTTAATATGTGATGCATATGTTAGTGTTGCATTTCATGGCATACTATGACACCGGTTATTTTCACGTTAAGTTGAACCTGATAATAACTCAACTTGAATATATTGTTGACCGGGTCATGGTGCCACTGAATCGAGTTTTTCCCAGTGCAACCACATTTGCCTTTATGGGAAGGCCTTCATTCGGTCCGTTGTCATGCCTCTGGTCGGTGCCTCCAATGAGGGAAGGTTACGGGCGTGCGGTACCCTGGCCCGGTAAGCAGACATAACCTTGTGTGCCTGTTGTTGAGTTTATGGTACCAGGTCCCCGAGTGGGATCGTTTATGTTTTGGCCAGGACGGTGGTCGTTGTGTCTTTGGTAGACACGGGGCCACCTAGGACTAGCCCGGTGGGGAGTGAGTCGGAGTGGCCAAGAGAGTGTCATTGCAATGGAAGGGTTTTGTCGAAATGCCATTAGTCCACCCAAATGGGAGTGCGAGGCCATGGGTTCCGTGGTGTGGGTACAGTATGCTACCTCTGTAGAGTGTATTAATCTATCGATAGCTGAGTCCACGGTTACGGACACGCTCGAAAGTAGGTCACACCATGGGTCAATGTTTAATAAATCTTGCACACTAAGTTATGAACTTTGCAATGTTGATGATGGCGGAAAGGTCATCTTGTTCTTTTAGACCAAGTGTTGGTCATGGTTGTGATCGCCGAAAGGATCACCGTTTAAGACCAAATATTGGTCGAGGCTGGGAAGGATCACGAGATGTCTCTAGTCAAGACCACGAGGGTGGTACATTTGTGATCCAAGAGCGATCACCGTTGGTAAGCCAGTCCGAGGGACTTTTATCACAAGAGCATGATCATAACATGTTGGATATATTGTTGCATTATTGTGAATTGGTTAATTATCATGATCTTGTTTGTCTTTATGTTTATGCTTGTTGTGAGCTTGCAAGTACATTCAACGTACTAACCTGGCATGTCATGCCAGATTTCAGGAAAGTCTCATTGGAAAGGTGTGCTGTCCGAGTATAGATCGTGTCCACATCGGTGTCCCTGTGGTATGGAGTTTCCGCTACGATGTCGTTCCGCTACCGCATAGTTGTTATGATTGAGGCCCCTTTATGTTCACTTAATAATGTGCATATTGTTCAGCCGCACCGTGTGCGTCGCTTGGCGTCGCCACCTATTGTAATATAAACTTTGATCCTCTAGCATCAATAAAGCGGTTGTTTTCTATACCAAGATGTTGTGTGTTGCCAGAAGACATGGTCTCTGGGTTGGCAATGCATGGTAAACCGGTTGCTTTGAGCCAGGGTGCCACAACGCTTGGTATCAGAGCCGCGCTGACTGTAGGCCACGCTAGACTACGATGTGTTAACTGGACGTTAGATATGAGTTTTAGTTGAGTGCCTGTAGCATTTGTAGCTGGTTATTGCATTGCATGCACTTGTTTTATTTTTATGCTAACCTACTAATGGTTGTGAGTGTAGATGGCTCCGGTGCCGTATCTGTGCCAGTTGCAGCTGATGCCATACACGCCGCCGCATCTCCTTCGTAACGTGTGGCGTCGGCTGTACCCCCTCGGTGACGACCCAACCTATCATGTGTACCGGGAACGTCTAACTGACTCAGTGTATGAGTATCACGCGGTGGTTACTCTTCGCACCAGTTCCGATTCCAACACTTACACTCGTACTTCTCGGAGCGGTTATGCTTCTACCGCTTCTCAGGCTGTCTAGTTTGCTGCATTCGAGGTCCTTATCGAGCTTTGTTACAACGAGGTCCGGATGTAGAACCACCCAGGTTTCTACTACTATCCTTCCTTGCACGACAATGGTCGTGTCCGTTTCCCTATCATTGATCCGGAGTCCGATAGTGTTGCTAGCCACCTTTCTCGTTATATCACTTCTAGCTATCTTATGATCCATGAGCTGGCTCGAGAGCTGACTCGTGCCCGTACTGCTTTAGCCTCTACTAGAGCTGTCACTGCTCCATCCTCCCTGGGATTTACTCCTTATATTCCAGCCAGTTCCAGTTCCCCTGTTTCACCGGTTACTCCCTCGAGTAGCTCGGGCGCCTCGACCGTGAATCCTCTCAGTGCTCCTGCTGAGTGGGTTTCACTTCTCACTACTCCTGTAGCCCCGATGCTTCACCCTACACTGCCCCTGAGGGAGAGCCCTCGAGGCAGCATCGTCATGTTACCTTTAACCCGGAGGTCTTAGTTAACCTCGTCAGTTCAGGATCCGAGTCCGCTTCAGGAGAGGACCCCGCAGCACCAGCAGAGCAGTAGAGTTTCTGAGTATTCGCAGTCGTCAGGATGCTGTACGGATGTAGTCGTATGAGTCATGATGTTTCGTTTCCTGTATGAGAGTAGTTGAACCTGGCATGTTGTTCATCTTTCATGTATGAGTCTATGTATAATTATGTTGGAACTCTATTTTATTCGCCATATTTTCTTCATCATTTCAGTTTTTCTTAGGCTTTTTTTGCTGGCTTTCCCCAATTTATTTTGAATATTTCTCATCTCGGTTGCGTTGTCTTGGGAAAAATCAAAGTAGGATGCCACGGGGAGGCAGCAGTAGCAACGTTCGCGAGGGTACTCCTGTTCGTCGTTCCGCACGACAGGCAAGACACTCCCGAGCCGTACGTTCCACCACCGCCTCCACCGCCAAATCCGCCGTCCACCGAGCAAATTCTGCGTATGTTTGAGGAAAGACAAAATAATGATCTGATTGAAATATTAAGAAGTGTGCAAGCTGTGGTTAGACAGAATGGAAATCAGAACGGCCATCACTCCAAGCTGTCAGATTTTCAAAGGACCAAGCCTCCCAGTTTCAGTCAGGTTATTGACCCCTTGGATGCAGACGGTTGCGAACCATTGAGAGGAAACTTGAGATTGCTCATATTGAAGAAGATGATAAGGTTCCATTTGCAACTCATTATCTTGAAGGCGCTGCTGCCATATGGTGGGAAAATGCAAAAGACATGTGGCCTGCTGATGAAGAAATCACCTGGTCAAAATTCAAGGATCATTTCCGGAAATATCATATCCCTACTGGAATTATGAAGACTAAGTAGCGTGAATTTCTCGCGCTCCTACAAGGAAATTGGTCTGTGGGTGAATATTTGCAAAAATTCAATCATCTATCACGTTACTCCCTTTATGACGTGGCCACTGAAGAAAGAAAGATTGACAGATTTCTTGGTGGATTAAACCCGCAACTCCGGTGTACTCTTAGTATGTTTGATTTCCCAAATTTCCAAACTCTGGTGAACAAAGCTTTCATTGCTGAAAGGGAGCACAAGCTTGTATCGGATAATAGGCCTGCTAATAACAATCACAAGCGCAAGTTTGAGCCAAGAAAGGAAGGGCAACCAGTGCAAAAGGCTCGTACCTGGCAGCAGACTCAGGTGGAATACAAGCCCAATTGGCAACAAAATGTTAACAAGACCACCACCCAAGTCAAGAATGTCGTGACCAACCCAGTACACGAGGAGCGCCAGCTCAACAATTCTTGCTTCAGTTGTGGGCAAACCGGACATTATGCCAGACAGTGTTCCAAGAACAACAAGGCTAACGCTCTATTCAGGCCACAGGTCAATTTTATGGAGTCATGCCCGAAGCAGCAAACCATTACTGGGCACGTTCATCACCTCTCCGCAGATGAAGCCCAAGAGAACCCCGAAGTCGTCATTGGTATGTTTTCTGTTAATAACATACCTGCAGTGATTTTATTTGACTCTGGGACTTCCCACTCTTTTATTTCTCGGAGTTTTGTTGCCCAAAACAAATTTCCTTGTTTGCTTCTGGGCAAGAACATGCTGGTACAAACCCCGGGATCCTTAATCAAGAGCAATCTGGTCTGCCGTAATCTGGAAATCAATATCAATGGAGTCTGTTTTCCAACTTCTTTGATAATCATCGAGTCTATAAAGTTGGATTTATCTTGGGTACGAATTGGTTGACCCAATATCAAGTCTGCATAAATTGCACGACCCGAGAAGTCACTTTGACCAGCCAGAAAGGGCAGACTACAAAATTCTATGCTCGCAGAAGCATACCCAGGAAAGAAATGGTCTTCACCGCTGTGGCTGAGTTGGAATTAATTCCTGTGGTTAGTGAGTTTCCTGATGTATTTCCAAAAGAACTGCCAGGCATGCCACCAGATCGAGAGCTTGAGTTTGCAATAGATTTTGTGCCCGAAACCGCACCGTTATACAAGAAGTATTACCGAATGCCCTCATCAGAATTAGTGGATCTAAAGAAACAACTTGATGAAATGCTCCAAAAAGGATATATCCATCCCAGCTCTTCACCATGGGGATCACCTGCTATCTTCGTGGACAAAAAGGATGGCAGCCTCCGCATGTGTGTGGATTACCGTCAGCTGAATGATGTCACAATCAAAAACAAATATCCTCTACCAAGGATTGATGACTTGTTGATCATCTCAGTGGGGCCAAGGTATTCTCCAAGATTGATCTACGGACAGGATATCATCAGCTCAAGATTAAAAAGGAAGATATTCCTAAGACCGCGTTCACCACTCGATATGGTCTTTACGAATATACAGTTATGTCCTTTGGTCTCACCAACGCCCCTGCCTTCTTCATGCATATGATGAACAAAGTATTCATGGATTTCCTCGATAAGTTCGTGGTAGTCTTCATCGATGACATACTTATTTACTCAAGAAGTCAAGAAGATCACAAAGGACACCTCCGAGCAGTGTTACAACGACTCCGCGACCAATAGCTATACGCCAAATTCAGTAAATGCAAATTCTAGCTCAAGCAAGTTGGATTTCTTGGACATGTGCTATCTGCTAAAGTATAGCCGTGGACCCGAGCAAAGTAAAGGATGTGCTTGATTGGTTGCCGCCCACAACCGTATCGCAGATCTAGAGTTTTCTTAGATTAGCCGGATACTACCGTCATTTCATTGAAGGTTTTTCCAAGATTGCTAAACCCATGACGGAGCTGCTCAAAAAGGATAAGAAGTTTGAATGGACTGAAGCTTGCGAGAAGAGTTTCAATGAGCTAAAGATATGGCTGACGACCGCACCTGTGTTGACTGTTCCAGATATCTACCGCAGTTTTGATGTGTACTGCGACACCTCTAGACAAGGTATTGGATGCGTACTTATGAAAGACGACAAGGTAGTAGCCTATGCATCATGACAGCTACGACCCCACGAGGGAAATTATCCTAGTCATGATTTGGAATTGGCCGCGGTGGTTCATGCTCTAAAAATTTGGAGACACTATCTCATCGGGAAGAGGTGCCAAATTTTTACCGATCACAAAAGTCTCAAGTACATATTTACTCAGCCAGATTTAAATCTCCATCAACGAAGATGGCTTGAGTTAGTCAAGGATTATGACCTTGGAATAAATTACCACCCGGGTAAGGCCAACATGGTTGCCGATGCACTCAGTCGAAAGCCTGTCAGCCTAAATGTCATATTGAAATCCTTGCCTCCTAAACTTCAAAAGGAGATTGCTCAGCTCAACCTGGTCATAGTTGATGCCGGCCTTGCTATTATTTTGGAACTTGCCCCCACACTTAAGGAAGAGATCCGCAAGGCCCAGCCACCTGACACCGTCCTGCAAAAACGTGCCAAGAATATGGTAGCAGGACAGACTTTAGATTTCTCGAAGGATCAATTTGGTACCCTCCGCTTCCATGGAAGGATTTGTTTACCCAATCAAGTAGATTTAAAATAGAAAATATTGTCAGAAGCACACGAATCCTCGTATTCTATTTACCCTGGAGGTACGAAAATGTATGAAGACCTTCGACAAATATTCTGGTGGGATGGAATGAAGAAAGACATTGCTTATTTTGTGGCCTGTTGCGACATATGCAACAAGGTGAAGGCAGAGCATCAGAAGCCAGCCGGACTTCTCCAACCACTACCAGTTTCGCAATGGAAATGGGATGACGTCTGCATGGATTTCATCACAGGACTACCTAAGACTCAGCGAGGCAATGATGCAATCTGGGTTATAGTGGACACCTTAACCAAGGTAGCTCACTTTATCCCGATCAGAACCACATATCGAGCAGATCAACTTGCACAACTGTATGTATCCAGAATAGTCAGTCTGCATGGAGTACCCCGAACCATCACTTCTGACCGAGGTTCACTTTTTACGTCCGCTTTTGGTCACGTCTCCATCAAGCCTTGGGGACATCGCTGAAATACTATACCGCTTATCATCCTCAGACTGATGGACAGACAGAACGGGTAAACCAAATACTCGAAGATATGCTGCGAGCCTGTGCTTTGGCCCAAGGATCTAAATGGGAAGATTATCTGCCGTATGCTGAGTTCTCGTATAACAACAACTTCCAGACCAGTTTAAAGATGTCACCGTATGAGGCTTTGTATGGCCGTAAGTGCCACACTCCTTTAAATTGGTCCAAAACTGGAGATAGCCGTATTTTCGGAACGGATCTCATGATGGAAGCTGAGAAACAAGTTAAGGAAATCCGAGATAGATTGCAATTGGCCAAATCTCGACAGAAGAGTTATTATGATGCAAAGCACCGACAGATCAGTTTTGAACCCAGAGAACACGTATACCTCCGAGTCACTCCTATGAAAGGAGTCCAGAGATTCTAGACTCGTGGAAAGTTGTCACCCAGATTTATTGGTCCATTTCCAGTTATGTCCCGAGTGGGTACTGTTGCATATCAGTTGGAACTACCCCTGAATTGTTGGAAGTGCACAATGTGTTTCATGTTTCATAGTTGAGGCGATGCATATCTCCGCTTGAGAAAAAGACTGCTATGACTGAAATAGAGCTGGCAAAGGACTTAACATATGAAGAGAGACCGGTTAGAATTTTGGATCAGATGGAAAGGGTCACTTGTAGTAAAGTAAGGAAGTTCTACAAAGTCCAGTGGGAGCATCACATAGAGTTAGAATCAACTTGGGAACAGGAAGAATTTCTAAAGGTACATTATCCAGAATGGTTTTCCCAAGCAACTGAATCTCGAGGATGAGATTCATTCTAAGTGGGGGAGGTTTGTGGTAGCCTGGTTTTTTCCCTCTTCTCTTTGCCTGATTTTCAGTTGGTTTGATTTTGAAATTTGGAGTCTTGAATCTTTTCATATGGACTTAACCACTTGGGTACCCCTTGGCTTTCACCCAAGTGCCTCTTTTCCCTCTCTAACTATCATGCCTTCTCTGGTTCACCTCAAAATAATATTTGGAATATTTTTCTTTAATGAAAAATATTCATTTCCCTCTCTTAAACCCTAGCTAGCTCAATGTGCTCCAAAGCAACCCCAATTTTTCTTGCCCATAAAAATCTGAGGAAAATCCCAATTATTCTTTGAACCCTAGGGCACCTTCCTGAGCAAAAATATTTCATCACTTTTTGGAATATTTTTTCTACAGAAAATATTTTCTGTTTTGGACAGAAATGGTAGTTTCCATAGCAACTACCATTTTACTTGCTCCATTGTGGCTGATTTTTCTTGTGCATCATCACCTTAGTAGATGATTGATAACCTCCAAAGCCTAGCTCCCAACTCCCAGTAGTTTGACCATAGTAAGCTCTCAAAGTTACTGATCAGAAACTTACTAGGCATGTGAAATCTTTTTTACTACACCTGAGACCAAACCAAAGCGTGGTAACCTTCAAAACTACCACGAACAACAAGCCAGACATGAAGTTTGGGCTTAGGTCGGCCTGAGGTCAGAGTTCACGCGGTGACCACATTTGTCCAGGCGTGCAGGCATGCAACCGACGCGCTCTGAGTGCCGCCCGAGCCTCAGTTGCGCGCGTGCTCGCTTCCCCGCCTGCCTAGCCTTGCCAAACTTCGCCACAATCTTCATCCAAGCTCTCTTAACTCCCTCCTCGTGCTCGCCGATGCCGGAGCTCGCCGCAGCGGGCACGGGCGCGGTCCAGCCAACGTAATAGTGCGATGCGCACTGTGCTCGTCGTCACCCTAGTGCCCCTATGCTCGTCCCCGTTCGCCCATAGTCCCCGCGTGAGCTGCATCGCCTTCTCCCCCTCTCACTGATGTCGTTCATTGCCGGGCGCCATGTCCAGGTGTCCACCGGCGGAGCCCTATTCCCCCTCGATGCTCGGCTATAAATAGAGCCCTCCCCAGCCTCCTTGAGCACCATCAACCACTCCCACACACTCCACAATCTCGTAGATAGCCGTATCCCGGCCGGGCAGGCCGCGGGCCGCCGTCCCCGAGCTCGAGCTCACCGGCGATCCCCTCGGGTTGTCTCTGTAGCTCCAGCCCCTCCCAGGCCTTGGCAAACCTTCCAGGGCCTCCGCCGCTCGTCGGTGGTGCTGTTCCGCCTGGTTGGAGCCCCTGGAGTCACCTCTGTTCGCCGTCGTCTTCGTCTCCGGCGGCCTCCACTCTCTGCCTCCGCTAGAGAGGTCGATTCCGACACCGTCCGACCACCCCTAGCTACTCTACGGGTACGGGCAGGTGCGCCTCTGTCTCCTCTCTGGATCCCTCCCTCTCGTTTTGGCCAAGAAGCCCTTGCCGCCGGCGTGTGCTCCGGCGATGCCGCGCCGTCCTCTGTTTCCTTCTCCGCCTCCCCCGCACCTGACTAGCGGGGCCCTCTAGTCAGCCACTCGGTACGCTGCGAAGCGGTACGAGTGGTGGCGCCCTGAGGCTTTACGTCTTCAACTTCGCCCCTAGTATGTTTTTTATTTAAATTTAAATTCTTATTTTTACAGAGAGCTTGAGACAACCAAACTCTTTAACCATAAGTCCAATTGAATTGATTCTTTTTGTATCGTGTTCTTTGTACAGAAATCTAGCAGCTCACCAAAGATGAGATTTTTCTATGTTGTCTAGATTTTCTGGTGAATTTCAGAAGGGTTCTTGATATTTTCCTCTGGTGTTTAAAATTATTTTCAGAGGGTGAGGCTTGTCTTGAGGATCACCAAGAGGCTTGTGAACCTCATCTGCACTAAGGCAAGCCACATCAACATTTTCATGGTGCCATTACAATATTTGTGATTTTCTTACTTGAACAAATGATTTAATCCATGCATTTAAATCATTATTATGTTATTTATATTCTGGTAATTGCTTATTTTAGTCAATATGCTTGATTCACAGAAAGTTTGAAGCTAACTTAGTTGGTAAAGAAACTAGGATTTATTTTTGGGTGATGAAAAAATAATATGGTTATGGATATAAATAATTAGTGGAGTTATTTTCTTGCATGAGTAAAAATGGTTAAATTTGCTAGAAAAGATTCTGTTTAAAGTGAGGTTTAATCTTAACCAGAGAAGTGTCATGAGTTGTTGATGTTTATGCCTAGTGTGGATATAGTTGACGAAGTCATTTCCGTTAATATGTGATGGATATGTTAGTGTTGCATTTCATGGCATACTATGACACCGGTTATTTTCATGTTAAATTGAACCTAATAATAACTCAACTTGAATATATTGTTGACCGGGTCATGGTGCCACTGAATCGAGTTTTTCCCAGTGCAACC
Organism: Triticum aestivum; assembly: GCF_018294505.1. Taxonomy (NCBI): domain Eukaryota; kingdom Viridiplantae; phylum Streptophyta; class Magnoliopsida; order Poales; family Poaceae; genus Triticum; species Triticum aestivum. Next base: position 314,366,338 of record NC_057813.1, on the reverse strand, counting down.
ACATTTGCCTTTATGTGAAGGCCTTCATTCAGTCTGTGGTCATGCCTCTGGTCGGTGCCTCCAACGAGGGAAGGTTATGGGCATGCAGTACCCTAGCTTGGTAAACAGACATAACCTTGTGTGCCCGTTGTTGAGTTTATGGTACCGGGTCCCCGAGTGGGATCATTTATGTTTTGGCCACCACGGTGGTCATTATGTCTTTGGTAGACACGGGGCCACCCAGGACTAGCCCGGTGGGGAGTGAGTCGGAGTGGCCGAGAGAGTGTCATGGCAATGGAAGGGTTTCGTCGGAATGCTGTTGGTCCACCCGAATGGGAGTGCGAGGCCATGGGGTTCGTGGTGTGGGTACAGTGCACTACCTCTATAGAGTGTATTAATCTATCGATAGCCGAGTCCACGGTTACGGACACGTTCGAAAGTAGGTCACACCATGGGTCAACATTTAATAAATCTTGCACACTAAGTTATGAACTTTGCACTGGTGATGATGGTGGAAAGGTCATCTTGTTGTTTTAGACCAAGTGTTGGTCGTGGTTGTGATTGCTGGAAGGATCACCGTTTAAGACCAAATATTGGTCATGGCTGTGATCGCCGGAAGGATCACGAGATATCTCTAGTCAAGACCACAAGGGTGGTATGTTTGTGATCCAAGAGCGATAACCGTTGGTAAGCCAGTCCGAGGGACTTTTATCACAAGAGCATGATCACAACATGTTGGATATATTGTTGCATTATTGTGAATTGGTTAATTATCATGATATTGTTTGTCATTATGTTTATGCTTGTTGTGAGCTTGCAAGTACATTCAATGTACTGATCTAGCGTGTCATGCCAGATTTCAGGAAAGTCTTTTTGGAAAGGAATGTTGTCTGAGTCTAGATCGTGTCCACATTGGTGTCCCTGTGCTATGGAGTTTCCGCTACGACGTCGTTCCACTGCCGCATAGTTGTTATGATCGAGGCCCCTTTATGTTCACTAAATAATGTACATATTGTTCAGCCACACCGTGTGTGCTGCTTGGCCTCGCCACCTGTTGTAATATAAACTTTGATTCGCTAGCATCAATAAAGCGGTTGTTTTCTGTACCAAGATGTTGTGTGTTGCCAGAAGACATGGTCTTTGAGTTGGCAGTGCATGGTAAACCGGTTGCTTTGAGCCGGGGTGCCACACAAATGGTGAAGGCGACGACAGCGAGTCCCTGAGCATCAAGTTTGAAGATGACGACTCGGACTCCAGCTGAACGCCGATAGCACCATCATCTCTAGCTGAGCAGTGGCAACACCACCATCTGTAGCTGGACACCGACAAGATGGCTTCCCGGGAGCGCTTGGCCTATGCGCCCCCTTTGCCATCCTTGCACTTGATGTATACCCGAGGAGTAAAGGGCCAAGAAAGACATTATTGAGCACCTTTTGTTTTTCAATAAATGTACGACATTCGATGTGCTCGAATAAATGTGTATTATTCTCCTTGCTTGTTTCTGTCTTCATAATATTTTTTACTTAACACCCTATGCTAATCGGAAGATCGTCGGGGCGCACACTTTCCGCGAGCGCTTTGAAGAGTTGGTCTTCAACATCTTGCCGGAAGTGCGACCACCGGCAAAGTAACTTGGCAGTCTCAAACACAACGACACAGACTTTGCCGAGCAGATTCGAGGTAGAGCTAGAGCGCGAGACAAAACATGACAAGATTCCTTCGCATGCAGGTTTCCCGTACGAACATAGAATCATGCAAGGGGAATCTCCAAGATATAAACAATGAAACTATAGTTGAAATTTTATCAACTTATCTTTCTTTGTTGTAGTTCTTATCATATGAAATGAAATGAACATTAACGCCATCCGAAACGGCGAAATGGTAGTACTCCATCATCCTCCCACGGGAAACATGCATGCGGGGAATCCTTCTGCCTTTGTAGAAAAGGAAAGAAGATAAAATGTAGTGCGGTGACCTTGGCGGTGCGTTATCCATTTCATTTAAGCAAGCGTAATCACTTCATACTATGCATTAGTACATAAGGAAATATGCATAAAAGTTTGTGGAACACTTAGCTTTATTCACATATGCACATGATCTATGCCTGGCTTTGTACAAAGGGTTACAAGTCTTTGAGACTATGCTTGTACAAAAGGGGTTGCCTGGACAAGGCCCGGCAACGACACCTTATGGGTAGAACTTACGAAGATGCTTTATGTTCCACGAGTTTTGCGCACGAATGCCATCTTCGGTCTCTAGATGGATAGCGTCAGGTCTGGTAACTCATACCACCCGATAAGGGCCCTCCCACTTTGGCGTCAACTTGTTTGTTCCCTTGGTGAACTGAACACGCCGAAGGAAAAGGTCGTCTTGCTCAAAGCTTTGGGCATGAACCTTGTGGCTATGATAGCGGCGCAAGGCTTGCTGGTAGCATGCAGCTCGCACAACTTCCCGAAGATGATCCTCCTCAAGGAGCACGACATCATCATGCTGGAGCTACTCTTGCTCTACTTCGTCATAGACAAGTAATCGAGGTGACCCGTATATGAGTTCCGTGGGTAGCACCGCTTCTGCACCATAGACTAGTGTAAGTGCATCTACTGCCACACCTAGTTGGTTTTGGAGTATTGAGGACAAATGTGGTTGAGGGACTAATGTATTTGTGAGAATTGCAGCATAACACAGGTAGTGTCCCTCATTGATTCGGTTTACCTACCAGAGATGACCCCTAAAAATGTGTGAAGACATTGAAGACAATGGTGGTTCATGAAGACATTCACGATGAAGATTATGACATGTGAAGCTATTCACTTGAAGACTATGGAGTGTGAAGACATAGTTGTTTCGTAGTTTCCTTTTCTTCTTATTGAGTCATTACTGTTAAGTGGGGTCCAAGCGAACAAAGTTAGAGTGACTGATGTAATGCTCAACCAAATCCTATGTCTTCGAGCGAAGACAATGAGAGCAAATCTTATCCAGAGCTGGATGAGTCAGCTTTGCTTGTATCCCAAGCCAAGCTGCCGCGTGTGTTTGAAATCTGACCGTTGGACACATGTCAGTTCCTTAGTGACCCAGGGTCATTTCGGACATATCAGGTCGGGTTGCCTCCTGGCTATAAATAGCCCACCCCTACACCATAAATTGGTGGCTGCTCAGAGTTAGTACACGGCTTTTGTCGTTGAGAGCAACCCACCTCCGAAGCATTTGAGAGAGAGATCCTTGCGAGGACAAAGCCCAAAACACCCAGAGCCAAAGAGTGTTAGGCATCACTGAAGTCTTTCTGTCTGAGTGATCTGAAGACTTGTTACACTTGAGGACTGTGAATCCTCCAGCCGGCTAGGCGTCACATTCTAAGCATCCAAGAGTCATTGTGGATTGCCGGTGAACAAAGTCTGTGAAGGTTTGGAAGTCTACCTCAAAGACTTACCAGAGTGATTGGGCGAGGAATAGGTGTCCTTAGCTCAAGGGGAATAAGGTGAAGACACGGTCTTCTGTGTTAAATCTCAGCCTCCCTAACCAGACGTACAATTATCACAGCAACTGGAACTGGTCCACCAAATCCTTGTCTTCGTCAAGCTACTGGTTCTATCCTCTACTCTCCTCTCTTTACAGTTGTCTTCGTGAAGTCATTGCTTGCCTGTCTGATCTGTTTGACTTCATTCTGTGAAGACTATTACCTGTTTAGCTTCATACTATCTTCCTTTCTGATCCTCTACCTAGTTGTAGTTAGTATCCGTGCTTTCATTGTATTGTATGTTTGGCTAATGCTTGTCTAGTGTAGTTTTCATTCCGCTACTTACTATATAGGCTCAGTTTACCAGTTTTTATTTAAAGCCACCATGTTTTCAAGACTTTCATAAATATCGCCTATTCATCCCCTAGTCGATAACTAGCACTTTCAATTGGTATAAGAGCAAGGTACTCCCTTGTTCTGTGTGATTCAGTTTAACGACCTGGAGTTTTAGCTATGTCGACTGCAGGGATAATCTAGGTCCCCGCTGCGTGCCCCTGTCTTCGATGGCACGGACTACCCCTACTAGAAGAACAAGATGCGCATGCATCTTGAAGCCATTGATGTTGATCTCTGGTATGTCGACAAGACTGCCGTTCCCAAAGTCGGTGAAGGTGTTACCGCTGCTGATGTCAAGAGATTTGCTCAATTGGACTCAACCGCCAAGAACATCATCTGTGGTCATCTGACCAAAGGGCAGTATGGCCGTGTGAGTGCACTAGAAACTGCAAAGATGGTTTGGGACTGGCTGTCCAAGGTCAATGAAGGCGTCTCAACTCAGAGAGACTCAAGAATCGATGTTCTTCATAATCTCTTCAATCACTTCAAGAGAAATGACAATGAAAATGTCCAGCTCATGTTCGATCGCTTGACTGATATCACCAACGAGTTGCGTGTTCTCGGTGCCACTGAGATCACCAAGCATGAGATCATGAAGAAGCTTCTGAGATCACTTGACAGCTCATTTGACACCTCAGACCTGATGATTCAAGAATGTCCTGACTTCAAATATCTCGATCCATTTGACATACTTGAGAGGATCAACACACATGAGTTCTAGCTATCTGAGAAGCGTGATATCTATGGTCCAAACTACGGCTGAACCCATGCTCTGAAGGCAAAGGATGTTTCCTCATCTGAAGAAGAATCTGACTGTAGCTCTGGTGATCCTGCAGAGCTTGGCAAAGAACTTGCAATGCTTGTGAGGAAGTTTTAGAAGTTCTCCAAGAAGAATCGGTTCAACAAGTCTTCAAGATCTAGCTCCAGGAATGACGAGGCTTCATCACATGACTACAAGAAGAGGACTTGCCACAAATGCAAGAAGACAAGCCAGTACATCTCCGAGTGTCCTTAGTGGGATAAGGAATCAAAGAAGAAGAAGAAGAGCAAGGAATATGATTCTGATGACAAGAAGAAGAAGAAATCTTCAAAATCCGCTTCAAAGTCTTCGTCAAAGTCTTCATCTCACAAGAAGACCTCATCAAGTAAGGCTCATGCATTTATTGGCAAGGAAATGGATTCAGAGGAGGAGTCTACATCTAAGGAGGCGGAGGTGGAGTCTCAGGAGGAATCTGATTCAGGCGTGGCAAGCCTGGCTCTGGCATCAGCTTTCATCGCCAAGTCAATCTTCAACACTGAAGACAATGGTCACAACATTGAAGCCAAAGCTGATGGTGATGATGATGACGACTCTGCTCCTACCTACTGCTTCATGGCACGTGGTGCCAAGGTAACTTCACGCGATGCCTACTTTCGGATCTCTAGAGAAGATGACTCTAAATGTGAATCCAAACCCAGCTATAAGACACTTGCTAAAATTGCAACTGAGCAACAAACTGCTATGGAACATATTCAAAAGCAGTTAGATAAAAGCGATGACCTGTTGAACACGGAAATGAATCGAACTCAGTCCTTAATCAAAGACATTAAAAGTCTTCGCATTAAGTACGAAGATCTTGAAAGTTGTCATGAAACTCTCTCAGCCTCTCATGAGAAGCTTTCCTACGATTATCTTCAAAGGAAGCAGTATCTAGAGAAACTGAGAGCGTCTCATGAAGATCTTCAAAAGAAGAATGATTCATTACTCGCCCAACAGATCAGTACCGCTCAGGTAGAATTTGTTCCACCATGCTTGAAGTGTCTTGAGCGCGATAATGCTGTCTCTGTTGCTGAATGTTCTACTGCTTCTGATGTTGCAATATCTTCAACTGCTGATGTGGTAACTAACCCCTCTATTGAGGATGCCACTACTATTGTTGATGAGAATGCCAAGTTGAAGACATTGCTTGAGACTGGCATGTACAAAAGCCTCAAAGGGCATTAAACCTTGTGCGATGTCCTCAAGAAGCAGATTCTGAATCGAGACCCTAGAAAAGAGGGTGTTGGGTTCGAGAGGAAAATGAACGTTGATGGTTCATATTGGACGCCTGAGCAATTGATGAATCCTTTAATGCAAATTATAAACTATTTAAGAATCAGAATGGTGATGTATTTGCCAGGTACATTGGTACTAACTACTAGAACGGGTCACCCTAGAAGAAGATCTGGGTGCCCAAAAGCTGTCTTGAGAAGCATCCCGTGAATGTCATCATGACACCACCTGGGAAGAAGACAAACCCCTGACCCAAGGCGCCATATCATCCAAAGGCTTCATACAGACAGAGGACCTCTCATGGTGAAAGTGCAACTATCCCTAGGTGGTTTTGGTAATTCATAACAACATATAGCTCATTGAGCTAATGCTATTCCAAGACTATTATTTCAGGAAAGCTCAATGAATGGCATGGCATGGATGATGAAAGTGGATCCCTCAAAATACTAAGGACAAAGGATTGGCTCAAGCTCATTAGCTCAAGACTCTTCATTTTATATTTTAGTGATCCAAGATCACATTGAGTCTATAGGAAAAGCCAATACTATCAAGGAGGGATGAGGTGTTGCTTAATGAGCCTCTTGCTTCATGTGCTTAGTGATATGCTCCAAAACCCTCAGCTACGTTCTCACATCCACAAATGATCTAAACCCAAAGCCAAAATCGGTCACACCGATTCTTCCTATCCGGCGCCACCGAGTTTGAATGTCATAGGCACTACCACAAACCCTAGGCAAATCGGTTCTACCGATAGGGATCTCGGTCTCACCGATATGGGATTGTAATCTCTCTGTTTCCCTTCATAACGTTTCGATCAAACCGAAGTGAGCGATCGGTCCCACCGAGATTGCAATGTAAACTCTCTGTTTCCCTTTTGTAACATTTCGGTCTCACCTAAAAGAGCAAATCGGTCCCACCGAGTTTACCTGACCAACTCTCTGGAAAGCTTATTACCAAAATCGGTCTCACCGAGTTTGTGTAATTGGTCTTACCGAGATTACGTTATGCCCTAACCCTAACCGAATCGGTCCTACCGAGTTGCATGTCAGTCCCACCAAAAATCACTAACGGTTACTAGGTTTACTAAATCGGTCCGACCGAGTCTATTGAATCGGTCCCACCGAGTTTGGTAAATTGTGTGTAACGGTTAGATTTTGTGTGGAGGCTATATATACCCCTCCACCTCCTCTTCATTCGTTGAGAGAGCCATCAGACTAAACCTACACTTCCAACTTACCATTTCTGAGAAAGAACCACCTACTCATGTGTTTAGGCCAAGATATTCCATTCCTACCATATGAATCTTGATCTCTAGCCTTCCCCAAGTTGCTTTCCACTCAAATCTTCTTTCCACTAGATCCAAATCCTATGAGAGAGAGTTGAGTGTTGGGGAGACTATCATTTGAAGCATAAGAGCAAGGAGTTCATCATCACCGCACCATTTGTTACTTCTTGGAGAGTGGTGTCTCCTAGATTGGCTAGGTGTCACTTGGGAGCCTCCGACAAGATTGTGGAGTTGAACCAAGGAGTTTGTAAGGACAAGGAGATCGCCTACTTGGTGAAGATCTACCGCTAGTGAGGCAAGTCCTTCGTGGGCGACGGCCATGGTGGGATAGACAAGGTTGCTTCTTCGTGGAGCCTTCTTGGGTGGAGCCCTTCGTGGACTCGCGCAACCGTTACCCTTCGTGGGTTGAAGTCTCCATCAACGTGGATGTACGATATCACCACCTATCGGAACCACGCCAAAAACATCTGTGTCTCCAACTGCGTTTGAATCCTCCAAACCCTTCCCTTTACTTTCTTGCAAGTTGCATGCTTTAATTTCCGCTGCCTATATACTCTTTGCATGCTTGCTTGAATTGTGTGATGATTGCTTGACTTGTCCTAAGATAGCTAAAATCTGCCAAACTCTAAAATTGGGAAAAGGTTAAGTTTTTAATTGGTCAAGTAGTCTAATCACCCCCCCTGATAGAGGCAAAGGTGTCCCGTCTTTCGATGAGATGATGGATATCGCTTTGGTGGAAGTCGACTTTGACAATCCGACTACGAACGTGCGAGGACGTCGCGCCTTAGCAATCGCTAAACCAACTCCGAGAGGTTATTGACCACGCCGGAGCATGATCAACCTGACCACGAGGGTCTGTTTCCTGCGAGCAAACGAAGAACAAGCAAGAAACTAAGATTGCAATCTGGATATTGCGAATATAAGATGAAAGCTTTATTGATCAAGGTGGGGTTCTGTGACGCCTTTCTCTGGTCGTTGAACACAAACGAAGTATGCGAAGTTGCAGCTATGGCGAACTTTTAATCTAAACAAAACCCAAAGTCTAAACGATGCCCTAAGGGCTGTATATATGGAGGAAGTGGGGGGAATTTCGTGGCCCTTGGTGGAGGGGTCCGAAATCAACCCTATCTCTTGTTTCCCCACACATACGGACTCTAAAAATAGCCTATACTTATGTATTTCGAAATTACATGGGCCTGGCCCAATAATAAGGTGACGCAGCACCTAAAATAGCCTCGGGACGAAATTTATGAAGTGGCATCTTGTATATTTCGTCCAAGGCTTCATGCACCCATTATGGTGGCTTCAAAGTCCTGAAATCATCACTTGTAACTCCGTTCTTGTTTCCCTTGCGCATGCCATCATCTCCATGCTTGTTCTTGCTCCAATGTTCATCCTTCTCCAAGCTAGGCCCTTCATTTGTAAGCAAAACAAATGTATCCAATTTAGGCAGCATCATATTCTCATGAACATTAGAATCATTACCAAGAAACGAAAGTACCTGATAATTTAATTGGCGAGCGCGAGCTCTAGTAATTGGTCCCGTATATGTAGCAGCAGGGGCTGTGGGTGTAACAATGGTAGTCATCCTCCCCTTCTTGAAATGAAGTCGTCCTCGACGGAAGCTCATCTTCCTCACCCAAATAAGGCTTCAAATCTGCAATGTTAAAAGTGGGACTAACCCCAAAATCTGCTGGCAGCTCAAGTTTATATGCATTATCATTTATTTTCTCTAACACCTTAAAGGGACCATCAACACGTGGCATTAGCTTTGATTTGCGCAAATCAGGAAATCTATCCTTACGCAAATGTAACCAAACAAGATCTCTAGGTGCAAACACAACATGTTTTCTACCCTTATCCCCAGCAAGTTTATATTTAGCATTCATACGCTCAATGTTTTCCTTAGTTAACTCATGCATCTTTAAAATCAATTCAGCACGTTGTTTAGCATCAAAATTAACCTTCTCCGAAGATGGAAGAGGCAACAAATCAATAGGTGCACGAGGTAGGAAACCATACACAACTTCAAAAGGGCACATCTTAGTAGTAGAATGCAATGAACGATTATAAGCAAATTCAATATGAGGCAAGCATTCCTCCCACATTTTCTTATTATTCTTCAAAACAGCCCTAAGCATAGTAGACAACATTCTATTGACTACTTCAGTTTGTCCATCAGTTTGGGGGTGACAAGTAGTACTAAAAAGCAGTTTAGTCCCCAACTTAGCCCATAAACATCTCCAAAAGTGGCTAAGAAATTTAGTATCACGATTTGAAACAATAGTATTTGGCACACCATGCAAGCGAATAATTTCACAAAAGAACAAATCAGCAACATTAACAGCATCATCGCTTTTATGACATGGTATAAAGTGTGCCATTTTCGAGAATCTATCCACGACAACAAATATGCTGTCCCTCCCCTTCTTTGTTCGAGGTAAACCTAAAACAAAGTCCATAGATATATCCTCCCAAGGAACACTAGGTACAGGCAAAGGCATATATAAACCATGAGGATTGAGTCGTGACTTAGCTTTTTGACATGTAGTGCAGCGAGCAATAAAACGCTCAACATCCCGTCTCATCTTTGGCCAAAAGAAATGTGTAGCAAGTACGTCCTCCGTCTTCTTCACGCCAAAGTGTCCCATTAATCCTCCTCCATGTGCCTCCTGCAACAACAAAAGACGAACGGAGCTAGCTGGAATGCATAGCTTGTTAGCACGAAACACAAATCCATCGTTAACAACAAACTTGTTCCACATTCTTCCTTCTTTACAATTCTGCATTACATCTTTAAAATCTGCATCATGCACATATTGATCTTTGATGGTCTCCAAACCAAATATTTTGAAGTCAAGTTGTGAAAGCATAGTATAGCGACGAGACAATGCATCAGCAATAACATTTTCTTTTCCCTTCTTGTGTTTAATGACATAAGGGAAAGTCTCAATGAATTCAACCCATTTAGCATGTCTACGATTCAGTTTAGCTTGACTTTTAATATGTTTCAAAGATTCATGATCAGAATGTATAACAAATTCTTTGGGCCATAAATAATGTTGCCATGTTTCTAAAGTCCGAACAAGAGCATATAATTCTTTATCATAAGTAGAATAATTCAGACTAGGCCCACTCAATTTTTCAGAAAAGTATGCAACAGGTTTGCCATCTTGTAATAACACACCTCCTAATCCAATTCCACTAGCATCACATTCAAGCTCAAAAGTCTTATTAAAATCAGGAAGTTGGAGTAAAGGAGCATGTGTCAACTTATCTTTCAATATCGTGAAGGCTTCTTCCTGTGCGGTACCCCAAAGAAAAGGCACATCTTTCTTTGTAAGCTCATTGAGAGGTGCAGCAATGGTGCTGAAATCTCTCACAAAACACCTATAGAATCCAACGAGGCCAAGAAAACTCCTCACTTGTGTGACCGTTTTGGGCTGCGGCCAACTCTCAATAGCTTCAATCTTGGCTTTATCAACTTCAATTCCCTGTGGAGTAACAACATAGCCAAGAAAAGATACTCGGTCGGTGCAAAAGGTGCACTTCCCAAGGTTACCAAACAAACGTGCATCACGTAGAGCAATAAAAACAGCACGTAAATGTTCCAAATGTTCCTCCAAAGATCTGCTATAAATCAATATGTCATCAAAGTAAACTACCACAAATCGTCCAATGAAAGCACGTAAAACTTCGTTCATTAATCTCATGAAAGTACTAGGTGCATTAGTTAACCCAAAAGGCATGACTAACCACTCATATAATCCAAACTTAGTTTTAAATGCTGTTTTCCATTCATCTCCCAATTTCATACGAATTTGATGGTAGCCACTACGCAAATCAACTTTGGAGAATATTGTAGAGCCACTCAATTCATCAAGCATATCATCTAGCCTAGGAATAGGATGACGATAACGAATAGTAATATTATTAATGCCTCTACAATCAACACACATACGTGATGTACCATCCTTTTTCGGCACTAGAATAATAGGAACAGCACAAGGACTAACGGATTCGCGTATATAACCTTTGTCAAGAAGCTCTTGTACTTGACGCATAATCTCCTTCGTCTCCTCTGGATTGGTACGGTATGGTGCACGGTTTGGCAGTGAAGCACCGGGAATTAAGTCAATCTGATGCTCAATCCCTCGAATAGGCGGTAATCCCGGTGGCACGTCTTGTGGAAAAACGTCAGCGAACTCCTGCAAAATGTTAGTGACAGCAGGAGGCAAAGAGGAAGGCACGTCCTCGAATGAAAATAATGCCTCTTTGCACACAAAAGCATAGCAAACAGATTTGCTGAAATCTAGCTCATCAATATCAGATTTGGTGGCAAATAAACCTGCACTTTTCAATTTAATTTCAGAAGCAACACTAGATGGTTTATTATTAGGCTTCATTTGTTGCTCAAATTCTTTTGCCACAATCTGATTTTCACTCTTATTCTTCTCCTGTTGTGCTTTATTAGCTCTATTAATATCATCTTTCAAAATGGAATCAGGAGTCATAGGAAGCAAAGTAATATTTTTATCCTTATGAACAAGAGTATAGTGATTGTTTCTACCATGGTGTACAGAATTTTTATCAAATTGCCATGGTCTACCAAGTAATAAGGAACATGCTTGCATAGGTACCACATCACAATCAACATAATCAGCATATGTAGAGATACTAAAATGCACACGAACAGTACGTGTTACCTTAACCTTGCCGCTGTTGTTGAACCATTGGATGTAGTAAGGATGTGGATGTGGTCTTGTGGTGAGAGAAAGCTTCTCCACCATCTCCATGCTAGCCAAGTTGTTGCAGCCCCCTCCGTCTCTTATGACGCGCACAGAACGTTCCTTCACAACTCCCTTGGTATGGAACAAATTGTGCCTCTGATTTTGCTCAGCTTGTGTGACCTGCACACTCAAAACACGTTGAGCAACTAAACATTCATACCTGTCAGCGTCTTCAGGAGCCATGTATTGCGTCTCATGATCAGAATCATCTCCACCATGTTCTTCATGTGTAATAAGAGCCAAAGTCTCCTCATCATAGTCACTAGCGGACTCATATCCACCATCCGCGGTAGCAATCATCACACGCGGAGATTTGCATTCCCTCGCATAATGACCTCCTCCCTTACAACGACGACAAATAATATCACTTGTGTGCCCTGTTGATGCCATGGAAGAAGAAGAACGCTGTGCAGGCCCCGCAGGTGCGCTCTTGGCAGATAATGGTGGTTGTGCCTGTTTTCTTGTATCACGGCTGGAGGTGGCACCGGATGGAGGTGCTGGTGCAGTTGAAGTAGAAGATGCACGTGGTGTCCATGATGAAGGTCGGCCTGCAGAAAAGTTAGTTCGCCCCAATGCTTGTCGATCCTGCACTTCACGTTCAGCTTTACAAGCAAGATGGAATAAACGAGTGATATTAGTATACTCCTTATAGTCTAGAATGGTCTGAATCTCTCTATTTAATCCACCCAGAGAACGTGCAAGCATAGCTTCATTCTCCTCAACAATACCACATCTAATCATGCCAGTTTGTAATTCCTGATAATATTCTTCTACAGAATTTTTCCCTTGTCTTAAACGCTGCAATTTTTGAAGCAATTCACGTTGATAATATGGTGGAACCCAGCGCGTACGCATAGCAGTTTTCAAAGCAGCCCAAGTAGTTGGAATAGGATATAATCTACAATGTTCAGACCACCATACACATGCAAAACTAGTGAAAGCACAAACAGCAGCAGCAACTCGTCTCTCCTCAGGATATTGTAAACATGTAAATCATTGTTCAGTTTCTAACTCCCAAGTAAGATATATATTAGGAACATATCTACCCTCAAATGGTGGAATATTCAATTTCAGTTTAGGAATATGGACATCATCGCGTACCTGAGGTGGTGGTGCAGGCCTACCATTACGAATATATACCTGAGGTCGACCTGCTGGTGGTGGTGCTGGTGGCTGCTCGTAGATCTGATTTTGATCAACCTCATCGTCATAATCGCCCGCATACTCATCATCCTCCTGGGTACCAGCAGGAGCAGTAGCAGGAGCCAAAGAAGCACCAACAGTAGTAGCAGCGGCACCAGAATTTTGTCCTGGCTCAATAGGAACACGCTGTGCTCGTCCATACTGATTCGGAAGGGGGCGTAGTTGTTGTTGTTGCAGAGGTGCGAGAGGTGCAGCCGGTGGTGGAAGACGCGCAAGCAGTTCATTAAATCTGTTATCGAGCTTTGTTTCGAACGTCTTCTCAAGGCCAGTGATCTTCTCCATGGCCTCTTCAAAATTGTTCAGCACATCTTGTACCTGTTCAGTCATCATTTGCTGAAACTTATCATGAAGCTCCTTGTTCGATAAGTTCTCCCAGTCAATCTCGTCGGCTTGTGATCCTGGCATGGTTAGCAGCAATAGAAACACACAAGAATATGATCCTACAGACTACTAAGAAGTGGTGGTGGTGTATCACAAATCCGTCAAGCAAATCTCAAATTCTTACCAGTTCTTACCCAGCAGCAGGCGGTGATCGGCAACCGTTGTAGTCAAAAACTCTCAAAGCTTGGATAGAGCGATTACCAGGGAGAGTCAAACACACGACGTAGATGTATGTGGAGCTGGGAAGGCTTATAGTATGGTAGCAAAAAAGGTCAGCAATAATCAATTCAAAGATGCAAAGTTGAATAAACGCTCAACGACGGTACTGTGCTGGTCCTAGGCTAGACTGTGCTAGAGACGCGAGCCTAGAACACCAACAAAATCACGGCGCGGCACGTAAACAAGGGAAAAGCACACTCTGAATTTTTTTGTTCGCTCTTTTTTTGCGCTCTTTTTTTGCGCTGTTTTGTTTTTTGCGAAAAATCACTATAATGGCGAGTGTCTCAAAACTCTTCCTAGCTCAAACTGACAGGATGGGCACGAAATTTTTTCGACCAATTTTTTTTTCGACTGCCCGGACCCAAAAACTGGAAATGGGTCAAAAAAAACTTTCTATAATGGCACCTGTCTCAAAACACTCAGAAACACCTAAAAATAGGATAGCCAGATTTTTTTTCGAAAAATGCGTTTTCGAAAAATTTTGGGCCTAAACGGAGCGTTGCTACCCGACTCTTTTTTTTCCGAAACCTACTCCGGCAAGGAAACACGAATCGGAAACTAGATGGATCTCGAAAACAAACCTAATAAGCAAGGAAATCGGATTGGTGGTGGATATATGGTGGTGGTATATGGCTGCGGTGGTGGTAGCGGTGGTAGTATATGGATATGGATCGGTGGTGGTATATGGACACGGATTGGTGGTGGTATATGGATACGGATTCGGAGCGGTGGTGGTAGATGGCAGGGGCGATGATGATGGTGCGGCGGCGGCGTGACAACTTATGACCAGAACTCGAAACTCTAAAAGACTAGACTCTAAGACCAGCAACTAGAAACGACGATGCAACCGCAAATTCAACAAAGCAAAACCCTAAAAAGATTATGCAAAGGCTCAGATTGGTTCGGATATGATGAACTAACCCTAATATTTTTTTTGTGGCTTTTTTGTGGACTATAGGTATGAAGACAGACTCGATCTAAACTATGAAAAACTGTAAAATCTCACCGAGCAACCTGGAAATCTGATACCACTTGATAGAGGCAAAGGTGTCCCGTCTTTCGATGAGATGATGGATATCGCTTTGGTGGAAGTCGACTTTGACGATCCGACTACGAACGTGCGAGGACGTCGCGCCTTAGCAATCGCTAAACCAACTCCGAGAGGTTATTGACCACGCCGGAGCACGATCAACCTGACCACGAGGGTCTGTTTCCTGCGAGCAAACGAAGAACAAGCAAGAAACTAAGATTGCAATCTGGATATTGCGAATATAAGATGAAAGCTTTATTGATCAAGGTGGGGTTCTGTGACGCCTTTGTCTGGTCGTTGAACACAAACGAAGTACGCGAAGTTGCAGCTATGGCGAACTTTTAATCTAAACAAAACCCAAAGTCTAAACGATGCCCTAAGGGCTGTATATATGGAGGAAGAGGGGGGGAATTTCGTGGCCCTTGGTGGAGGTGTCCGAAATCAACCCTATATCTTGTTTCCCCACACATACGGACTCTAAAAATAGCCTATACTTATGTATTTCGAAATTACATGGGCCTGGCCCAATAATAAGGTGACGCAGCACCTAAAATAGCCTCGGGACGAAATTTATGAAGTGGCATCTTGTATATTTCGTCCAAGGCTTCATGCACCCATTATGGTGGCTTCAAAGTCCTGAAATCATCACTTGTAACTCCGTTCTTGTTCCCCTTGCGCATGCCATCATCTCCATGCTTGTTCTTGCTCCAATGTTCATCCTTCTCCAAGCTAGGCCCTTCATTTGTAAGCAAAACAAATGTATCCAATTTAGGCAGCATCATATTCTCATGAACATTAGAATCATTACCAAGAAACGAAAGTACCTGGTAATTTAGTTGGCGTGCACGAGCTCTAGTAATTGGTCCAGTATGTATAGCAGCAGGGGCTGTGGGTGTAACAATTGTATTGATGTCCTCATCAAGCACGTGGCATTAACTTTGATTTGCGCAAATCAGGAAATCTATCCTTACGCAAATGTAACCAAACAAGATCTCCAGGTGCAAACACAACATGTTTTCTACCCTTATCTCCAGCAAGTTTATATTTAGCATTCATACGCTCAATGTTTTCCTTAGTTAACTCATGCATTTTTAAAATCAATTCAGCACATTGTTTAGCATCAAAATTAACCTTCTCCGAAGATGGAAGAGGCAACAAATCAATAGGTGCACGAGGTAGGAAACCATACACAACTTCAAAAGGGCACATCTTAGTAGTAGAATGCAATGAACGATTATATGCAAATTCAATATGAGGCAAGCATTCCTCCCACATATTCTTATTATTCTTCAAAACAGCCCTAAGCATAGTAGATAACGTTCTATTGACTACTTCAGTTTGTCCATCAGTTTGGGGGTGACAAGTAGTACTAAAAAGCAGTTTAGTCCCCAACTTAGCCCATAAACATCTCCAAAAGTGGCTAAGAAATTTAGTATCGCGATCTGAAACAATAGTATTTGGCACACCATGCAAGCGAATAATTTCACGAAAGAACAAATCAGCAACATTAACAGCATCATCGCTTTTATGACATGGTATAAAGTGTGCCATTTTTGAGAATCTATCCACGACAACAAATATGCTATCCCTCCCCTTCTTTGTTCGAGGTAAACCTAAAACAAAGTCCATAGATATATCCTCCCAAGGAATACTAGGTACAGGCAAAGGCATATATAAACCATGAGGATTGAGTCGTGACTTAGCTTTTTGACATGTAGTGCAGCGAGCAATAAAACGCTCAACATCCCGTCTCATCTTTGGCCAAAAGAAATGTGTAGCAAGTACATCCTCCGTCTTCTTCACGCCAAAGTGTCCCATTAATCCTCCTCCATGCGCCTCCTGCAACAACAAAAGACGAACGGAGCTAGCTGGAATGCATAGCTTGTTAGCACGAAACACAAATCCATCATTAACAACAAACTTGTTCCACATTCTTCCTTCTTTACAATTATGCATTACATCTTTAAAATCAGCATCATGCACATATTGATCTTTGATGGTCTCCAAACCAAATATTTTGAAGTCAAGTTGTGAAAGCATAGTATAGCGACGAGACAAAGCATCAGCAATAACATTTTCTTTTCCCTTCTTGAGTTTAATGACATAAGGGAAAGTCTCAATGAATTCAACCCATTTAGCATGTCTACGATTCAGTTTAGCTTGACTTTTAATATGTTTCAAAGATTCATGATCAGAATGTATAACAAATTCTTTGGGCCATAAATAATGTTGCCATGTTTCTAAAGTCCGAACAAGAGCATATAATTCTTTATCATAAGTAGAATAATTCAGACTAGGCCCACTCAATTTTTCAGAAAAGTATGCAACAGGTTTGCCATCTTGTAATAACACACCTCCTAATCCAATTCCACTAGCATCACATTCAAGCTCAAAAGTCTTATTAAAATCAGGAAGTTGGAGTAAAGGAGCATGTGTCAACTTATCTTTCAATATCGTGAAGGCTTCTTCCTGTGCGGTACCCCAAAGAAAAGGCACATCTTTCTTTGTAAGCTCATTGAGAGGTGCAGCAATGGTGCTGAAATCTCTCACAAAACACCTATAGAATCCAACGAGGCCAAGAAAACTCCTCACTTGTGTGACCGTTTTGGGCTGCGGCCAACTCTCAATAGCTTCAATCTTGGCTTTATCAACTTCAATTCCCTGTGGAGTAACAACATAGCCAAGAAAAGATACTCGGTCGGTGCAAAAGGTGCACTTCCCAAGGTTACCAAACAAACGTGCATCACGTAGAGCAATAAAAACAGCACGTAAATGTTCCAAATGTTCCTCCAAAGATCTGCTATAAATCAATATGTCATCAAAGTAAACTACCACAAATCGTCCAATGAAAGCACGTAAAACTTCGTTCATTAATCTCATGAAAGTACTAGGTGCATTAGTTAACCCAAAAGGCATGACTAACCACTCATATAATCCAAACTTAGTTTTAAATGCTGTTTTCCATTCATCTCCCAATTTCATACGAATTTGATGGTAGCCACTACGCAAATCAACTTTGGAGAATATTGTAGAGCCACTCAATTCATCAAGCATATCATCTAGCCTAGGAATAGGATGACGATAACGAATAGTAATATTATTAATGCCTCTACTAGACACGACGATGCAACCGCAAATTCAACAAAGCAAAACCCTAAAAAGATTATGCAAAGGCTCAGATTGGTTCGGATATGATGAACTAACCCTAATTTTTTTTGTGGCTTTTTCGTGGACTATAGGTATGAAGACAGACTCGATCTAAACTACGAAAAACTGTAAAATCTCACCGAGCAACCTGGAAATCTGATACCACTTGATAGAGGCAAAGGTGTCCCGTCTTTCGATGAGATGGTGGATTTCGCTTTGGTGGAAGTCGACTTTGACGATCCGACTACGAACGTGCGAGGACGTCGCGCCTTAGCAATCGCTAAACCAACTCCGAGAGGTTATTGACCACGCCGGAGCACGATCAACCTGACCACGAGGGTCTGTTTCCTGCGAGCAAACGAAGAACAAGCAAGAAACTAAGATTGCAATCTGGATATTGCGAATATAAGATGAAAGCTTTATTGATCAAGGTGGGGTTCTGTGACGCCTTTGTCTGGTCGTTGAACACAAACGAAGTACGCGAAGTTGCAGCTATGGCGAACTTTTAATCTAAACAAAACCCAAAGTCTAAACGATGCCCTAAGGGCTGTATATATGGAGGAAGAGGGGGGGAATTTCGTGGCCCTTGGTGGAGGGGTCCGAAATCAACCATATCTCTTGTTTCCCCACACATACAGACTCTAAAAATAGCCTATACTTATGTATTTCGAAATTACATGGGCCTGGCCCAATAATAAGGTGACGCAGCACCTAAAATAGCCTCGGGACGAAATTTATGAAGTGGCATCTTGTATATTTCGTCCAAGGCTTCATGCACCCATTATGGTGGCTTCAAAGTCCTGAAATCATCACTTGTAACTCCGTTCTTGTTTCCCTTGCGCATGCCATCATCTCCATGCTTGTTCTTGCTCCAATGTTCATCCTTCTCCAAGCTAGGCCCTTCATTTGTAAGCAAAACAAATGTATCCAATTTAGGCAGCATCATATTCTCATGAACATTAGAATCATTACCAAGAAACGAAAGTACCTGGTAATTTAGTTGGCGTGCACGAGCTCTAGTAATTGGTCCAGTATGTATAGCAGCAGGGGCTGTGGGTGTAACAATTGTATTGATGTCCTCATCACCCCCTCTAGACATACTTCAAGGTCCTACACATGGTCACCCTAACGCCAATGTTTTGCAGGAGAATCACAATGCGACTCATGAATACGAGCGTGTTTCCTCTAACCGATATGTTCACAAAACTAAGAACTTTTCTGCATATTCTTATGAGTATTATTCTCCTCCCGCGAAGCTATTTGCTAGGGCTCCCTAGCCAAAGTTCTCAGATGCTGCACTTAGACTCATTAATTCTAAGCCACCCCTGAAGATGTGGGTGGTTAAGAAGAATTAACTTCTTTTGTAGGGAAAGGTCTCCAGCCGGAAAGCAAAATCATCTCACGACAATGCTGGAGACCTAAAACATCTTGTGGGGCGCAAGATAAAATGCTACAATAGTCTTATCATGTATTTCGTCCCAGGGTTTCTTGATGAGCATCCTATCATGCCTAACCAGTATCTAAACTTTGATAATATGCTTGTTCGCTACATGTTTTTTCTTCACAATACTCTTGGTGAAGCCTATCCCGCTAACTGCACTGTAGGGTACAACTCCGAAAGCCAATGAATGGATTATGGACAGCGGCTGCACCAACCACATGACTGGTGATCGAAGTCTTCTTATGGATTCAACCCTACGTCCATCTACTAAGAGCCACATCACGTTCGCTGACACTGGTAAAAGCAATGTATTGGGTCTTGTTAGAGTTGCTATCTCAAAGGATCAGCACATGCATAAAGTGATGCTTGTTGAATCCCTTGGTTACAACTTAATGTCTGTGTCAATGCTCTGTGATCTGAACATGATTGTGATATTTGGAAAATATCGCTGTCTTGTGCTAATGGAATCTGACAAATCTCTAGTCTTCGAAGGCTATCGAAGAGGTGATATGTGTATGGTAGATTTCTCAGCAGGACCACAACTTGCCGTATGTCTTCTTGTGAAGCTGGAACCTGTACGGGCATGAAGAAGAACCTGTACACTCTCGTGAAGAAGAAGCACATCATTGGCATCGGGGGCATCAAGTTCAAGAAGGATCATCTATGTGTGCCTGTGAAGCTGGAAAGATGACTAGAGCCAAGCATCCCTCAAAGACAATCATGACTACCTCACGCCCCTTCGAGCTGCTTCACATGGATCTATTTTGCCCTACTCACTACTCTACTCTTACTACTACTGCACATGTCTATGGCTTCATTATTGTTGATGATTACTCAAGATATACCTGGGTGCACATAATTCTCCATAAGACTGAAGTGCAGGATGTCTTCAGACGTTTCGCAAATCGGGCCATGACAAATTATGGCATCAAGATCAAGCACATCCGGAGTGACAATGGTACTGAGTTCAAGAATGTTGGCCTTGATATTTATCTTGATACTTTGGGCATCACACATGAGTTCTCTGCTCCTTACACACCTCAATAGAGTATATCTTCACAAGTTCTTCAAGAAGTCATCTTATGAACTTCTGACTGGTAAGAAGCCAAATGTCAGTTATGCTTGGTTACGGAAAGGACTCGCACACCTACAGAGTCTTCAACCTCTTTCACTATAAAGTGGTTGAAACTGTAGATGTGCGGTTCGATGAGACTAACGTCTCACAAAGAGAGCACCTCCCAAATGTGCTAGATGAAGCTACACCAGGTGAATCTATCAAGTTGATGGGTACTGGAGAAATCATACCCACAGAGGAGCAAGCTGAGGATGAGATTATCATTTCTGCACATAATCAACCTGAAGGCAATGCTTAGTTTGAAGCAAATGCTGAAGACGAAGACAACAACCAGTCAGATCAAAATCTTTGTCCAGCTCACTCTCGGGTTGCAAATGAAGTCCAGATTGAGAAGATCATCGATAGCATCAATGCTCCTGGCCCTCTCACTCGATCAAGAGCTACTCAACTAGCAAACTTCTGTGGTCACTCTGCCTTTGTCTCTATATCTGAACCCAAGAAAGTCGAAGAAGCCTTCATGGAACCTGAATGGATTCAAGCTATGTGATACGTCCATTTTGTATCATGCTTTCATATCGATATTTATTGCATTATGGGCTGTTATTACACGTTATGTCACAATACTTATGGCTATTCTCTCTTATTTTACAAGGTTTACATAAAGAGGGAGAATGCCGACAGCTGGGATTCTGGGCTGGAAAAGGAGCAAATATTAGAGACCTATTTTGCACAGCTCCAAAAGTCCTAAAACTCCACGAAAGTCATTTTTGGAATTAATGATAAATATTCAGCGGAAGAAATACCAGAGGGGGCCCACACCCTGGCCACAAGGGTGGGGGGCGCACCCTACCCCCCTGGGCGTGCCCCCTACCTCGTGGGCCACCTGGCAGCCTGCGGTGCTCATCTTCTGCTATATGAAGTCTTTTACCCTGAAAAAAAATCATAAGCAAGCTTACGGGACGAAACTCCGCCGCCACGAGGTGGAACCTTGGCAGAACCAATCTAGTGCTCCGGCGGAGCTGTTCTACCGGGGAAACTTCCCTCCGGGAGGGGGAAATCATCACCATCGTCATCAGGAACGATCCTCTCATCGGGAGGGGGTCAATCTCCGTCAACATCTTCACCAGTAGCATCTCTTCTCAAACCCTAGTTCATCTCTTGTATCCAATCTTTGTACCAAAACCTCAAATTGGTACCCGTGGGTTGCTAGTAGTGTTGATTACTCGTAGTTGATGCTAGTTGGTTTATTTGGTGGAAGATCATATGTTCAGATCCTTAATGCATATTAATACCCATTTGATTATGAACATGAATATGGTTTGTGAGTAGTTACGTTTGTTCTTGAGGACATGGGTGAAGTCTTGCTATTAGTAGTCATGTGAATTTAGTATTCGTTCGATATTTTGATGAGATGTATGTTGTCTTTCCTCTAGTGGTGTTATGTGAACGTCGACTACATGACACGTCACCATTATTTGGGCCTAGGGGAAGGCATTGGGAAGTAATAAGTAGATGATGGGTTGCTAGAGTGAAAGAAGCTTAAACCCTAGTTTATAAGTTGCTTTGTAAGGGGCTGATTTGGATCTATATGTTTCATGCTATGGTTAGGTTTACCTTAATACTTCTTTTGTAGTTGCGGATGCTTGCAATAGGGGTTAATCATAAGTGGGATGCTTGTCCAAGAAAGGGCAGTGCCCAAGCACCGGTCCACCAACATATCAAATTATCAAAGTAACAAACGCGAATCATCTGAATGTGATGAAAACTAGCTTGACGATAATTCCCATGTGTCCTCAGGAGCGCTTTTCTCATTATAAGAACTTGTCCAGGCTTGTCCTTTGCTACAAAAAGGATTGGGCCACCTTGCTGCACCTTATTTACTTTCATTGCTTGTTACCCGTTACAAATTATCTTATCACAAAACTATCTGTTACCTACAATTTCAGTGCTTGCAGAGAATACCTTACTGAAAACCGCTTGTCATTTTCTTCCACTCCTCGTTGGGTTCGACACTCTTACTTATTGAAAGGACTACGATAGATCCCCTATACTTGTGGGTCATCACTATGCAAGAAGAGCTTCAACAGTTTGAGCTGAGTAATGCCTGGGAGCTTGTCAAACGTCCCGATCCTCGCAAGCACAATGTCATTGGCACGAAATGGATCTATCGCAACAAGCAAGATGAAATTGGACAAGTTGTCAGAAACAAAGCTTGCCTCGTTGCTCAAGGTTACACACAAGTGGAAGGAATAGACTTTGATGAAACCTTTGCTCCCGTGGCTCGGCTTGAAGCCATTCACATACTGCTGGCTTATGGCAACCATCATAACATTCTTCTTTACCAAATGGATGTGAAGAGTGCCTTTCTCAACGGCAAAATCAAATAAGAAGTGTATGTTGCTCAACCGCCTGGTTTTGAAGATCCTAAGCATCCTAATATGGTGTACTAGCTCAACAAGGCAATGTATGGTCTCAAACAAGCACCTCGTGCTTGGTATGACACACTCAAGGAATTCCTAAAGAGCAAAGGCTTCAAACCTGGTTCACTAGATCCCACTCTCTTCACAAAGACATATGATGGTAAACTATTTGTGTGTCAAATATATGTGGATGACATTATCTTCGGATGCACTGATAAGAGATACAGTGACGAGTTCGGTTACATGATGCAAGAGCAATATCAGATGTCCATGATGGGGGAGCTGAAATTCTTCCTTGGTCTTCAATTCCGTCAACAGTGCAATGGCATCTTCATATTGCAAGAAAAGTACCTCAAAGATTGCCTGGAAAAGTTTGGAATGCAAGACTGCAAAGGGCACACGATGCCAATGCCAACCAAAAGTCATCTCGGCCCTAACGACAATGGTAAAGAGTTCGATCAAAATGTATGCCTCTCCATGATTGGTTCGTTGCTCTATTTATGTGCATCTATGCCTGATATTATGCTTATCATTTGCATGTGTGCCCGATTCCAAGCGGCACCAAAGGAGTCGCATCACCTTGCCGTGAAGCGAATACTTTGATATTTGGCTCACACGCCAACATTAGTATTATGGTATCCAAAGGGCTCAACATTTGATCTAGTTGGATATTTTGATGCTGATTATGCTGGTGACAAGGTTGATCGCAAGTCCAGTTCAGGAACATGTCACTTTCTTGGACGATCTCTTGTCTGTTGGTCTTCAAAGAACCAGAACTGTGTATCACTCTCCACTGCTGAATCTGAATACATTGCTGCTGGATCGTGTTGTGCTCAGCTTCTCTGGATGAAACAAACTCTCAAGGACTATGGCGTCAACATGAAGAATGTGCCACTCTTCTGCGACAATGAAAGCACCATCAAGCTTTCAAAGAATCCAGTTTAGCACTCGAAGACAAAGCACATCGAGATTCGTCATCACTTTATCAGAGATCATGTCAACAAGGAAGACATTGATATCATTCATGTCAACACTGAAGAGCAACTGGCTGATATCTTCACTAAGCCCTTGGATGGGAAGAGGCTTTGCAAGCTGCGGTGTGAGCTAAATATCTTAGAATCCTTAAATGTTCAGTGAATGGACACACATCCTAATGCTTATGCATGTTGATGACTTAGATGTGCAACACACGAAGTAACATATTTCTTCAATCAATGAAGACTTACCCTCTGAGTGTGAATACATTAATGTGGAATTTGACTTCGGAGCGCCACGATAATTGTGCGCCGTGTCTGGGTCAAATACTTCCTATACGGTGGGTAACCCCACGACCACAACTTTTTGAAGATTTTCATTTGGCGTCATGAGTGCATTATCTTCACTTTTGGATTGTATTCAACATTGGTTTCTCTTCAAAATCTATATCTTCGCAATGTTGATTTGTCTTCAATATATACATATGTGTTCTGTCCTCTACAACATTCACTTATAGCTATGTCCTCATGTTGCTATTTTTCTGACCTAAGAGAATGTGATCGGAACCTAATCCCTTCTGTGCTACTCCCTCAATTTCTTTTTGTCTAAGTCATGTGCATTTTGTTGACACTTGTCGAATATCTTCTCTATGTCCTTGTCAACAAAAGATATAGAGACACACTTTTAATACTGCTTTTAATGTCTTATTCTTTGCCCAAAAACCGGAGAAGCCGGAACGACCACCCGACAATCCAGGCGTGCGTGGGAACATAGATCAACTCCTGATAAGTTGCATGCACGCCATGTGGTCCTCAGATGTGAACCACCAAGGGCACCTGCGTAATTTCCCTGTGCTGCCCTCCTCCTTCCTATAAATACACACCCCTCATGGTCAATATCTTTTCTTCCCCCTTGACACCTCGCTCAAATCCTAGCACCACCGCTAGCTCGCGTCGATGCCGGAGACGAAGCGCTTAGCTGCCGCAACTTCTTCGACGCCGTCCTCGCACCGATCGCGGACCTCTTCCTCTCCTCTGCTGCCGTAGGTGTATTCCTTCTACATCGTCTAGCAGTTCATCTGTGGTAATTAAAACTCACTTTTTACAGTCTTTTCGATCTGTCAAATCCATCCACTTCAACCAAAAGTGGTTTATACACTTCCAAATCTGGATCTGTCTCTTTCTGAATCTCATATATTGCAAAGTATGTTCACTTATGCATCAAAACTAGTTAGATTCCTCACTCGTACCTATTCGTGGATTCATACAAATCTGGAACCAACTTCCTTCAATAAGTGAATGTCTTCGCACTGTGAGGTCAATGTCTTCTAAACTGATTTATCTTCAAAATCTTCTGAGAATGCATATGACCTCTTCCCCTTCCCTCGCATCTCTAATGCTGTCACAGGTACATGTCCGTGGGAGAATCCCTTGGTTATCATAGTATGCATTCATTTATTCTTACAGCGTCACATCAAATCTCCTGAAGCCAGTTCTTGTCTGACTAGCAGATGGAAGCCTTTCACTGTATTGAAACCAATCAGTCTAAACATTATGGCTTCAGAGAAGTCTGCACGAAAAGGAGGCAGGCAACGCCGTGGCAACACTACACTGGATTTGCCTAAAGATCTTTATGAACTCTACAGGTATGACCCAGAAGAGAGCTACACCCAGCGCAAGAACCGGATCCAATGGATCCGAAGATATTGGGAAGAGCAGTGGTTCAAGTACAAGTTTGTAACACCTGAATATGCTGAGAAGAATGCCATCAAACGCCCGTGGGGTGATTGTCTATACCACAACTTGGTACCGAAGACTAAGGCCAAAGCTATTGAACAGGAGTTCTATCCTTGTATGGTCAGAGGACCACAACCTAAGAATGCTGACCCATCATCTCCCCTATGGTGTCGTGAAGACAATCTCTTCAAGTGCAACTTTCAGTTTAGAAAAGATTCAGCGGTTAAGAACCAGAAGGATTTTGGCCTCAACTTCAACCCTGGCCCCTCTGCTCCAAGGTCAGATGGAACTCGTGAAGCCAATGAGAACAGGATTGGCCCCTTTGCCAACTTCAACAGGCTTTTGTCTCATATTGCTACCCAGAGAGCTGTTGTGGAGCAATCTGCTGAAGAAGCAGACTCTGATGATGCACCATCACCACCTAAGCAGAAGAAGGCAAAAGCTTCAAAACCATCCGCTTCTGCTGCTCCAAAAGCTTCAACCAAGAAGTCATTGAAAACCGCACCTCCTGAATCCGGTGTGCAGTCTGAAGATTTGTCTCGTGTGTCCAAGAGGACAAAGAAGCCATTGCCCAAGAAACTTGTTGGGCAACCCCTCACTCATGCTGCTGTTTTATGCAACGAGGAAGACACCATTGATCTGTCAAGCAATGAAGATCTTGGTGATGAAGCTTTAGAGATGCTGATCAAGAGCAAGCAGGAGGCAGAGATCTTCAGTGATCTGCCCCTCTTTGAGGTTGACATCTTAAATAACTTCATTGATGAATGGTTCAACGACCAGAGCATCAACATTGACAGTCTGCAGGTGCCTGTGAGCATCAGCGTCACGTTCCATGAAGCCATTGCTAATGAGTTGGCCCTGGCTCAGAGAATTGTCGAGCTCAAAAACAAGATTGATTATGAGAAGGCGCATTTCAAGAAGAATATGCACAAGCTTAGTGTGGCAGATGTGCAAATCTTCAAGAAGCTGCTGCATGACCTGAAAACTGAATTTCACAAGAAGCATGAAGAAGCTAAAGGCTCTCGAGAGCGCATGAAGTCCTATGCTCAGAAATGTGTGCAAGCACACAATGAAGCTGAAAAGAGGAAAGCTCTTGGGCATCTTGGCATTGATCCCAGAATGGATGCTAAGAAGAATAAGAAGCCTGCTGAAACTAATCCTGATGCTACAAGGAAGGGACAACCCAACATTATCTTCCCTGCCAGCATGACTGGCTCGAAGCCAAAGGTCCCGTTTGCTACTTCTGAGCTCAAGAAGACCATGCAGGCTGAAGTAGAAGCCAGGAAGAGGAAGCACAAAGATACATCAGATGATGCTCCCTCCAAGAAAAAGTTGAAGACAAATGGCTCTAAGTCTTCAAGGAAAGAGTGTGCTGCTGCCCCAGAGCCCCTCGTTGTTGAACCCATTTCTGTTGCATACCCTGCCACTGCTAATCGTGAGTGTCATCTCATCGTTCATGAGCCTTCTCCCACAAAGGCATCAGAATCTAAAGAAGTTCCAGCTATTGACCCCAACGCAGCTGAAGACATTGGTCATGAAGACAATGCACTTGATGATGAAGTCCTTCCTCAACTCGAGTCCTAGTTGGTAACATCGCGTGCTCCTACAAGCGGTGAATACATTAGCATTGGTCGTCCATTGATGCCAATTGCTCAAGTTGACTCATGGGCAGAGCGCCAACAAGACGACACCCCAATTCAAGATGAGACACCTCGTACTCCACCAGCTCAAGTCACCTATTCAGTGCTTGATGATGACAATTACATGGAGATCACTCCATCTCCAAAGGCGTCGCCAGCATTTCGCAGGCTTTGCAAAGGTCTCAGGCCATCTATCTCCATATCCACCATTCCAGAAGAAGATTCACAACAATCCAGCTCAGTGCCACGTCAAGTGTTCCCTGAAGAGAATCCTTTTGCGACCGTTCAATCGTCTGAAGCTAAAGCTGCTGAAGACATTCCGGCTGCATCAGCCAAAGAAGAAAGAAGAGAAGAAGAATGAGAATCCACACCCCCTGTTATTGATCAAGTCATTCTTGAAGAGAATGTGATCGTGCCTGATCCTCCGGTCGTTGACCAGATGGAGGTTGAAAACAATGAGGCTGTCGCCAACAATACCACTGAAGCCAATGACCCTGTCATGGCTGAAGACAATGTGGAGCCTGAAGCAAATGTAAATGCTGAAGCCACTGTGATGCCAATCATCACTGATGGCGCTGTTCCTCCACCGCGGCCTCACACCATGGAAAGGGCCTTCAGTCATGAAGGTCAGCTTGTCATTGTCCGTTGGCCAATTATGATTCCTCCAACTGCTCCAGGACCCCAATATGATTATCATGTGGAGCGAAGGCCTCAAGTTTAGAAGCCAAAGCCGCGTCTGCCAAGGCTTCCAAGTGCTGTCACTACACAAGGCTCATTCAGCGTGCTCAGCTTCAGAGAGGACAATACATTTTTTGACAGTGCCAAGAACCCTTACAAGAAGCCAAAGATCTCCTCTAACAGATTTTGGAGCCATCAACAGCGAAGCTATTACTCTTGCATTCTGTATAATCAAGACCGGATTTTTCCACAAAGACGTCTGGATTGTGATGCTATGACTGGGCTGCCATGTCTGGAAGAAGCCCTTGACTGCTTTAGGGATGTTGGCGTTCTGTCTTTCATGACTGATAAAGAGCACTGGAATGAAGAGCGCCTCCTGCAGTTCTATGCCATCTTACACATTCGAGGCTACAACAGGGATCCGAAGACTTGGATCCTTGAGTGGATGACAGGTGATGTGCATCATGAAGCCAAAGCTCAGGATATCATCGAGCTTACTTCCCTGCCCACTCCAGGTGAGTTATACGAACCTAGTTGTTCGCTTTATCAGAATGAACTACGGAGCATATTTTAGAAGCTAGAGCCGAACATGAGCCAAATGCTTAGTGTCGGTTCAATATCCGGCGTATCTCATAGTAGGGGTCCTAAGCTATGCATCTTGGAGCGATGGTAACATGGACACGTGGTTTTACCCAGCTTCGGGCTCTCTTGATGATATAATACCCTACATGCTGCTTTTGATTGTATTCATATGGCTGTAGTACAGAGTACATGTATCTACCACGAGATTGTAGTAATGAATATTCAATTTCTATTGACTAGCCTGGCCTCGGTTTATATAAGACACCGGAGGCCTAGGGTTTAGGAGAGTCCTTGTCTTAGGCGCCAAGTCTTGTGGAGTCTTCCTTGTATGCGGCAGGGGTAGTCCCAACTGGCCCATGAGTATACGGCCATGGGGGTCCTCGGCCCAATCCAACTGATCGGGAGACGACATGGTGAGTACCCCCTAGTCCAGGACACTGTCAGTAGCCCCCTGAACCGATCTTCAAGGTGGGGACGCTCCTCGATTCTTCCGAACTGTTCTTCATCTTCGGTCGTCGGTCTTGAAAACTGGTTCGACAAATCTTCTCGTCTTTGATCTTGAGGATCGCCGAGGTGACTCCAAAGAGTTTACACGTCGGGTATCCGAGGAGCCCCTTTAAGTTTCCGGCCTTTATCAATGCCTTGTTATTTTTATGCCATACCTCGGGTTTGAAGTTGTTCCCGAGCGGCAACGTCCTCTTGCGTCCGAGCTCCAACGCCGGACTACATTCGACGTATCTTTAGCAGCCGAGCACCAACACCGGACCGCTTCCGAGCTCCAACATCGGAATGTATCCGAGCTCCAACACCAGACTGCTTCCTAGCTCCAACACCGGAATATATCCGAGCTCCAACGCCAGACTATGTCCAAGCTCCAACGCCAGACTATGTCCAAGCTCCAACGCCGGACTATGTCCAAGCTCCAACGCCGGACTATATTCGAGGTGTCATAGATCACCTTGGTTAAAAAAAGTTGAAGGAGTTTAGCCGAGCTTAATGCCAGAAATGCCCTCTACCGGGCCAACCACCTGCGTCCGAGCTTTGTGCCGGACTGCTTCTGGGGTGTCTATTGTAGTCGAGCACCAACGCCGACTGTATCCGAGGTGGTGCACCACCTCGGCCATCGGCTGATTTTTATGAATTTAATTCCAAATTATGCAATGTAATCTCTGCCGAGATGTATAGCCAGTAGCACTCAAGGTGCGTGTTGGCCTAATATCCGGGATGCACCTGAAGGAAAAAATCAAACCGCTGACCCTAGTAGCCCCTGAGACTCAGGTCAATTCATAAAATCAGCCCGAGGATCAATTCCCAGCTTGGTAGCATACTTAGGAATAGAAATGCGGTGTGCAAAGTCCTCAAGACTCAGGTTGGGTGCGGCCGACCAACCTGAGGATAATAATCTCCTCGACAACTATATTGCATTTTAAATTTTCTGCATTGGATTGTCAATGCAGTAGCCCCCAAGACACTGGTCGGGTGGCAACACCAGATCAGGTGATCGATGTGCCCTTTTAATATTTGTAAATAATAAGCCCAAAGCCCAGTAGCCCCGAGCCTTAATGCGAGCATGGGAGGCTGAATTAAGGATCAATATCTATAGTAAATTATATGCAATGACTCTATGTATCCAAGTACTTTACGTCGTTAATGCTTGGATCCGCATTGTACAAAACTTTCTTGACCGACCATCGGCTTCAACCTCCTCGGCCAACAAAAAAGAGGGGTGTTTGTCCTACTTTATAAAGCCTTTAGGAGGGCAAAGATTTACGGCAAACAAGGCAATCCGGCCATACGGTTTTATAAACAAAGGTACGCATAGAGACATATTATATTATTGTTTAACATAAGAAACATCTTCTAAAGAAAATAGTCCCTCTATCGGTTCCTTTCTTTGGGTTGTCATGCTAAGCATGATCATGAAACCTCAGCACCGATCAATGTGGGAGGAAAATACTGAGGATTTAGTTTGGGGAAAGCTTCCAAACTCTATGGTCTAAATAAACCCAAATTTTCACTTCCGTTGCGACCGTTTATAATTTGAAAGTGGCCCATCATCGGCTTCTACCCCCTTGTAGATGCTACGCAGGGTGTTTCCGAAATAACAAAACAACCCTTAGCCGACGTCTCGGTGCCTGAAGGCGGTTGTGTTGGCGGAAATGAGGCAATCAGATATGCGGGCTTTATAACTTTCACTTAGTCATTGGAGCTTAAAGTTGGGAGGCCAGCAAGTATCCCCCCGGTTAGTGTTCGGCAACAGCCGATGTCAAGCCGTAAACACTTTGGCCAATGTTATGAACGGCCCGTCATTTAATATAGTCATTGGACCGCTGACCAGTTTACGCTTACTGTGACAGTCAGTTTTCGGCTTTCTCCACCGCGGTGCTTAACCATGTGAGCTGGAAGCACAATCGCAGTGGTTCTCCCTTTGCACACCTAGACAAACAAAGCGGAACACAGGAGGCAAGCACAGGACCCAGGCAACCCATCTATTGACCGAAGACACAATTCGAAACTGATGCATATGTAACAATATCCGAGAATTTTTGCCGAATCTTTAAAGGTGTCGGGCGTTGCACTGCGAGACTTATGCAAAAAACAAACAAATAGGTGAAAAGTGCCATAGGATTGGAAACAAAACAAAACGTCAGGAAAAACTCAACGTTAGAACTAGATCATTTGTTCGGTGCCAATCAGAAAATTGGTCTTAGAAAAAAAATTGTGCTTCTGTCGTGCTTTAACATGACACATCCTATCTCAAGACTTCAAGCGGGTCAGCCTACGGCTTCAACCTCCTATCCCGAAGGCGGAGTACTTCTCGCTAGGCCAGTTTAACAAACTTTAGTAGCTTTTAGAGAGAAATTAGGCTCCCCGGCTATTGACCACACACTCGCGTCGAAAAAAGGAGTGATAGAAAAAAGACTTTGCAATGACTAAGAAGAAGAACACTTACTATAAAACAGCTCACATAAATTTAAGAGCCCCCGAGTGACTTGGGAAAATAATTTTATGTGTAATGATTTTATGTACCGAAGTACTTATATCATATATGTGTTCACCCGAACTTTAAACGCGTCTTAACCGACCGTCGGCTTCTCCCTCTTCGGCCAAGGGCTGAAAAGTGTTATGTACTTCACCTGTCGAGAATATCGACGGTGTTTCCGATAACCAGGCGATCAGGCCATAGGGCTATAACAGACAAAGCGCGCTTAGGGAACTTATGCTATATTACTGACAAGTGTAAGAAGCATCTTCGAAGGAAATAGTACCCCCACCGATACCTTTCTTTGGTTGCTCATTGCTACTATGAGACTTGTGCAATAGATTTTTTGTATCATGAGTTCCGTTGTGTGTCGACCATAATTGAAAACAATAAGAGCACTAGCTTTCGGCTTCGCCCAATCTGAGGTCCGGCTCGGATGAACCGATCGTGACAATCGCAGAGGTGATCCCTTTACTCCCTAGCCGAACAATCGGGAACGTAGGGGTAAACACAGGAGCAAGGCAACCCAGCTTGTAAATCGCTTAAGTCAACATGGTGCATATTGTGGCGTAATACATGAACAAGGAATAAAGCCATATAGGTATAATCATTTGCAAGAGGAAAGGCTTCAGAAAGGAAGCCCCCCAAGTAAACGGGGTATTTGAATTTGTGTGCCACAAGCAAAGTTTTGACAAGGAAGTTTTCACAAACAACTTTTTGCTAAAAAAAGGTATAGTGCTTGGTCGAACCAAACAAAATTTAAAACTGAAAGTTTTTGAGCATGAAAGCGACTTAGCTGGTTAATGTTCTCAGCGTTGATGACGCGGTCCGAGCTTGGTGCGGGAGGAGGTCTCAGCCCCCAAGCCTGATGTGGCCGAGCGAAGAGCTCGGCACTCCGAAGAGGTGAAGCCCCCAGTCTAGCAGAGGTGATGGAGCAGGTCACCGGTGACACTGGAATCTCCGACCGAGTAGGTTGATGAAGCGACGATGCAGGGTTGCCAACACAGGGCAGCGCTCCAAGGCGACGACACAATTCGGTCGATGGAGGTGGGCGACGAGGACACCACACCGAGGGGATACTGCGGCACGGTTTAAGTCAATTGCCTGCACAGGTAAAATAGTGCAAGCAAGATAATAATAATAATAATAATATATATATATATATATACATATATATATTTAAAAATCTTCTACTTAATTAACTTAAGTGAAGCAAATAATTATAAAAAATATATATGGCCTGAGCGCCGAGGTTAGTCCCGACGAAGTGGTCGCGCGAAGATGTTGACACAGAGACGCGCGGCAAAGCAACGCCACAACTTGATTGACGCAGGTAGGACAACGGTGTTGGCCCATAGAGTTGACCGCGAGACACACTCGAAGGTGATTACCTGCACACATAAGATAGTGCAGTCCAAAAAATAATAATATATAAAAAATTCTCGCATAATTAATTTACAAAAATAATTTATTAAAGAGATGTGGTCTGGCGTCGAAGTCACAGTAGAGCAGAGATGTCGATCCAGGGCGGTCATTCGCAAGACAACGGCACCAAGCCGACGACGTTGTGACCAAATTAGTCATGAAACTCGAAGCCGCAAGTACGCTGACGCAGGGCGGTAACAGCGAGGCCAGGTTGTACGCGGTAGTCCGATCTAGGTGTTTAACATGGAGAGGATAACGTGGAGAAGACAACGCTCCTCTTTTTTAATCATGCTCGATCGACGTGCCACAAGTAGCAGCTCTAATTGATTGCTCCACGGTTTAGAAAGAAAGAAAAAGCATTAAGGAAACGGGAGCCATCTAGCTGCTGGATTTAGGAAGAAGAAAGATAAGGAAACTCCATGTATTCACGCCGCCCGCCGGATTGCTTCTCCACTTCAGGTAGCACTGCAATGTCTACTATGCTCTCGTCGGCTGCCTGTACGGACATACCATGGTTTGCCGAACTATCCATGGTACGTAGAAGTATCAGCTCATAGCAACGGAGCTCTATCGACGGGCACAGCAGCATCCGCTAAATCTCTTATTGATCTTGATCCGGTGCTGCGATCAAAGTAGTATGAATCCCGCATTAATAAATTCAAAGAAATTAGCTGATGCAAGATAATCTAATTGAAAAAATAGCACCTGATTGAGTATTGGTTGAAGATCCCATCGGGCCACGACGACACCTTAGCAGGCTCGCAATGAAAGCACCAATGTCGGTTCAATATCCGACGTATCTCGTAGTAGGGGTCCTAAGCTAGGCGTCTTGGAGCGATGGTAACATGGACGCGGGGTTTTACCCAGCTTCGGGCTCTCTTGATGAGATAATACCCTACATGCTGCTTTTGATTGTATTCATATGGGTGTAGTACAGAGCACATGTATCTACCATGAGATTGTAGTAATGAATATTTGATTGTCTATTGACTAGCCTGGCCTCGGTTTATATAAGACACCGGAGGCCTAGGGTTTAGGAGAGTCCTTGTCTTAGGCGCCAAGTCTTGTGGAGTCTTCCTTGTATGCGGCAGGGGTTGTCCGAACTGGCCCATGAGTATACGGCCATGGGGTCCTCGGCCCAATCCAACTGATCGGGAGACGACATGGTGAGTACCCCCTAGTCCAGGACACCATCACTTAGCATGATGAAGCCTTTGTCCCAAGACGATGAATATCCAAAGGAATTATGTGTTAAGGACCTTGAATATCTGCCACGCACAGTATATCACTTTCTGAGGCATACTCTCTGGCCCATCAAAGGCCACTCTTCTGAAGCCAAACTTGAAGGCGCCATGAAGACTTTGGTATTCTATATCATCAATGGCATAAGATTCAACACCCAGGATTTCTTCATCAGACAACTTGCTGCTTCCGGGATTGATCTATTTGGTCTGAAGTTTTATGCTCCATGGGTGATGCACTCGATTAAGCGTCATTCAACTTTTAACAATCGGCCATCAGCTCGCAATCACATTGTCTTTTTGCCTGATGTTGTTATGTCTGTTGAAGCCATCTACCCTGAGCCTGCCAAGAAGCCCCTCCACCTTTAGAATGCTGAGTTCCAGAGCTTCACATAGCACATTGATGGTGTTCATGTGCCCAATGCTGCAACTCCTGCTTATCCTTTGGCTGGCAACCTGAGCCTACCACACCGTGCAAATACTGAAGCCACTGCAAGCACCATTGCTCAAAGGCCTCAGAAGCGTCCTATTGTACTTAATGTCCGTGAGCTTCTGGTGGCTTTAACTCAAAAGCAGGACAAACATCATGACTGGCTGAAGCGTCAGATGCAAAGTATCTTGGTGTATGTCAATCGCATTCACAACTTGGCCACCAAGAACTCGTTTGTAGCCCATGAAGCATGTTGTCGTTCCTGGAGGAGTCTCACCTTGCTCTGCGCTAAAGATGATCTTCGCGCGGATGGCTTCACTGAAAATTTCAAGTTTGACTCCAGGCCTCCTCAAAATGCAAGTTGGCATCACAAATCCTCCATTGAAGATTCTGAGTGCTCATCTTCGGCTGCAACTGTTGTTGCAAGAGTAGTCGATGAATAATTTGACACCACTTCACCGGTTCTAACTGCATTGCATGATGATGCTGCCCAAGGACCGTCTGCACCACCAAACTCCAGCGTCGACCCTGCTGCTCCAACTTCGTCTCCACCCTGGAACGGGTAGATACTCTATGTCTTGAAACCTTTTTGGTCATTACTGACAAAAGGGGGAGAATCATATGAGTTGATAGTCTTCAAGCGGGTCCATATGGGTGATTGCTTAATTTTTGCTAAGTTCTTACAACTCTTGTTCTGATACTTTTGGCTTTTGAGTTGTAACACTTAAACTTGATGGTCGTCTGCTACTTTTGCTACCACTTTGTGATGCGATGATAAATTCTGCATGAAGTCATTCTGCAGACGTCCAATTTCCATTATGCATATATTATCTTCATTATCTCTTTATATGCATGATGAATTGTCTTCACACTTTGAAGATGGCCTCCACAAAGCAAAACCTGCCATGTACATTTGCATTCGAAAGAAAACTATTTATATGCACATCTACAGTGGGAGCCTCGTCATATGTATGAAGACAATACTCACAATACTGAACTTTCACATACTATTATCCCCGTTGAAAACTTCAACCAGTTTGTCATCAATCACCAAAAAGGGGGAGATTGCTAGTGCATCTAGTCCCACCGCAAGTTCGTTTTGGAGTATTGACGACAAACGTGGTTGAGGGACTAATGTGTTTGTGAGAATTGCAGGATAACACAGGTAGTGTCCCTCATTGATTCGGTTTACCTACCAGAGATGACCCCTAAAAATGTGTGAAGACACTGAAGATAATGGTGGTTCATGAAGACATTCATGACGAAGATTATGACATGTGAAGCTATTCAATTGAAGACTATGGAGTGCGAAGACAAACTTGTTTTGTAGTTTCCTTTTCTTCTTATTGAGTCATAGGAACCACCGTATTGTTAAGTGGGGTCCAAGTGAATAAAGTCAGAGTGACTGATGTGATGCTCAACCAAATCCTATGTCTTCGAGCGAAGACAATCAGAGCAAATCTTATCCAGAGTTGGATGAGTCAGCTTTGCTTGTAGCCCAAGCCAAGCTGTCGCGTGTGTTTGAAATCTGACCGTTGGACACGTGTCAGTTCCTTAGTGACCTAGGGTCATCTCAGACATATCAGGTCAGGTTGCCTCCTGGCTATAAATAGCCCACCCCTACATCATAAATTGGTGGTTGCTCAAAGTTAGTACACGGGTTTTGTCGTTTGAGAGCAACCCACCTCCGAAGCATTTGAGAGAGAGATCCTTGCGAGGATAAAGCCCAAAACACCCAGAGCCAAGGAGTCTTAGGCATCACTGAAGTCTTTCTGTCCGAGTGATCTAAAGACTTGTTACACTTGAGGACTGTGATCCTCCAGCCGGTTAGGCGTCGCGTTCTGAGCATCCAAGAGTCATTGTGGATTGCCGGTGAACAAATTCTGTGAAGGTTTGGAAGTCTACCTCGAAGACTTACCAGAGTGATTGGGTGAGGACTGGGTCTCCTTAGCTCAAGGGGAATAAGGTGAAGACACGGTCTTCTGAGTTAAATCTCAGCCTCCCTAACCAGACGTACAATTGTCACAACAACTGGAACTGGTCTACCAAATCCTTGTCTTCGTCAAGCTACTGGTTCTATCCTCTACTCTCCTCTCTTTATAGTTGTCTTCATGAAGTTGTTGGTTGCCTGTCTGAACTGTTTGACTTCACTCTGTGAAGATTATTATCTGTTTAGCTTCGTACTTCTTCCTTTCTGATCATGTCTACCTAGTTGCAGTTAGTCTACGTGCTTTCATTGTATTGTATGTTTGGCTAATGCTTGTCTAGTGTAGTTTTCATTTTGTTGCTTACTATATAGGCTCAGTTTTCCAGTTTGTCTTCAAAGAAACCGTGTTTTGAAGACTTTCATAAATATTGCCTATTCACCCCCCTCTAGTCGATAACTAGCACTTTCAACTAGGGAGAAGGGTGTTTGACCAGTAGCTCTATTTGGCGTCGTTCTGGGTGACCAAAGAACCACCGGCAACTCGTCAATGCACCACCGCCCGCACTTGTGCAGCTTGTCAAACGTTCTTGTCTTGAGGCCACGCAACACTTCAACATTTGTTCATTCTGCTTGTCCCTTAGTTCTTGGGTGGGCAACAGAGGCAAAGAATACCTTGCTTCCAAGGCTTTGGATGTATTGCGTGAAGGTGCGGCTCGTGAACTGTGTGCCGTTGTCGGTGATGATTCTATTTGGAACCCCAAAATAGCAAACTAGTTCTTTGAAGGACTTGACAGCTGACTGTGCAGTCACCTTTCTCACTGGCTCCACTTCAGGGCACTTTGTGAACTTGTCGATGGCAACGTACAAGAACTCAAAGCCCCCGGTACCATGGGGGAAAGGGCCCAGGATATTGAGCCCCCAGACCGGAAAAGGCCTGGAGAGAGGGATTGTTTGGAGGGCTTGTGCTGATTGGTGTATACTCTTTGAATGGAATTGGCATGCTTCACATCTCGTTACTAGCTCAGTTGCATCCTAGAGGGAAGTGGGCCAATAAAAACCTTGCCGGTAATCTTTCCCGACAAGGGCTCTTGATCCTATGCGCGAACCACATATGCCTCCATGTATCTCTACCAACAACTTCCGTCCATCTTCTCGGCAGATGCACTTCAATTTCACTCATTCAGTCTCTTTCTGCATGGGATGTTGTCCACAAACTGATACATACTTGATTGATGGGCTACTTTCTCAGCTTTCTCTTGCTCATCAGGAAGTTCTCCCGTTTGGAGAAATTGTACTATCTGTTGGGCCCGTTGTCGGTGTCAAAACCGGTGGATCTCGGGTAGGGGGTCCCAAACTGTGCGTCTAAGGCTAATGGTAACAGGAGGCAGGGGACACAATGTTTTACCTAGGTTCAGGCCCTCTCGATGGAGGTAATACCCTACTTCCTGCTTGATTGATCTTGATGATATGAGTATTACAAGAGTTGATCTACCACGAGATCGTAGAGGCTAAACCCTAGAAGCTAGCCTGTGATTATGATTGTTGTCATCCTACAGACTAAATCCTCCCACTTATATAGACACCAGAGGGGGCTAGGGTTACACAGAGTCGGTTACAAAGAAGGAGATCTACATATCCGAAT
Organism: Triticum aestivum; assembly: GCF_018294505.1. Classification (NCBI taxonomy): domain Eukaryota; kingdom Viridiplantae; phylum Streptophyta; class Magnoliopsida; order Poales; family Poaceae; genus Triticum; species Triticum aestivum. The sequence goes on along the minus strand of NC_057813.1, from coordinate 314,328,227 downwards.
TGCCAAGCTTGCCTTCCACGCAAAGGAGAGTCCCATCCGGGCACGGGACGAAGTCTTCAATCTTGTATCTTCATAGTCCAACAATCCGACCAAAGTATATAGTCCGGCTATCCGAGGACCCCTTAATCCAGGACTCCCTCAGCAGGCCCTGAACCAGGCTTCAATGACGATGAGTCCGGCGCACAGATTGTCTTCGGCATTGCAAGGCGGGTTCCTTCTCCGAATACTCCATAGAAGATTTTGAACACTAGAATCATGTCCGGCTCTGCAAAATAAATTCCACATACCACCGTAGAGAGCACAATATTCCACAAATCTAATCTGCTGATGACATCATGCCACGGTCCGGTCATTACTCGAACCGTTTTTCACAACCAGCTACCGCACGTAATGCGAGGCGGTTTCCTTGACACGTCTTGTCAAAGCAGAGATCGTGTCCCCTTATCATGGGATTCTCATCAATACGGGTATGGGTAACCCAACCGCACCATCAATCGTGGCTCTTGGGGAATAAGCGATTTTAACGGGCAAGTGGGGAGGCGCACAGTTTCTACCGCCTTTATAAAGAGATAGGGATTCTCCTCTTTCACCCATGCTTTCTTCCTTCTTCAGTCATCCATTCTCGCACGCTCGAGCTCCAGCACCCCAGTTCTCACCTTCTCCGTACAGCCAAACATGTGCGGAGCGGGAGGCAAGTGGATGGCCTCCTCCGTCACGGAGGAGGACATTATGAAGCTCTGGGAGACCGGATACTTGGCCGCAGACATCACGCACTGGCTCCCGAACGCAGGGCAGATCATTCGGACTCCCGGACCCCACGAGAGGGTTGTGTTCCTCACCCACTTCATCTGCGGACTGGGATTCCCCCTGCACCCATTTGTCCGCGGGCTCATGTTTTATTACGGGCTGTATTTTCATGATCTGGCCCCTAATTTCATCCTCAACATCTCGGAGTTTATCATCATGTGCGAGGCTTTTCTCCGCATCAAGCCCCACTTCGGCCTGTGGCTGAAGATCTTCAACGTGAAGCCGAAGATAGTAGTCGGCCAGCACATGGAGTGCGGAGGCGCCATGGTGGGCAAGATGCCCAGCATCACCTCGCTCGAAGGCTCCTATGTGGAGACCGTGAAGGGGTGGCAATCAGGGTGGTTGTACATCACCGAGCCATGTGACGCCAACTGGGTGGCGGCCCCCGAATTCCGATCCGGCATCCCCATGCGGCTCACCTCCTGGAAGAAGAAGGGCTTAGCCTGGGGCGCGCCCGCGGAGCTGACCGGACTCTAGAACTGCATCAAAAATATGATAAGCAAGAATATCAAGCTTGTCAATGTGGTCCAGGTCATGCTTTTTCGCCGGATTCTCCCGTGTCAAAGACGGGCATTCAACCTGTGGGAGTTTGATTTGGCCCAACACCAGACGCTGCAAGAGCTCTTTGACACGATGCACAAAGACGTCTGTAAGGTGTTGTTCAAGGCCAGTGAAGTTCCTCCTCCTACCACCGAGGACCGCGGACTCAGCGCCAAGTGCCACGCCAATTCGGTAAGCACTCTATATTTCGCAAGATGTGACTTTCCTCAGTATATTCGTGGGAGGAATCTAAGCCACCATACTGATTCAACAGGACTATGTGGCGACGGCGGAGCGGATTGACTGTCCAGCTCCATTGCCTGAAGATCCAGCAACTGATCTCCTGACGGAGATGCTGCTTCCGGCGCCCTATGAGGTGTCGGAGAAGAAGGTCAAGAAGAAGGCCACGGGGACCAGGAAAGGTCTCCGGTGCAAGGTTGTGTCGGACTCATCGTCCGAAGACACTGAGGAGCACTCCTCCAACAACAACGAGGAGGAGGAAGAGGAAAACCCCCTCCCTCAAAACAAGGGGGAGAGGAAAAGGAAGGCCGCCCCATCCGAGGAGGCCCCTGGCGAGGTCGTAAGTGTCTGGATACCGTACTACTTCTGACATGTTTAGTTTTATGGCTTTTTATCATATCAAAACATGTTTGAGCAGCCCATCCAAAGCCCGCATCGACCTATCCTCCTCGTATGGGTCTTTGAGCTCGTTAGAGATGAACAACGATTCGCTCCCGACGGCCTCCACTCCCCGGCCCGCGGACGACACCGAAGTGTTATCTCAGAGGATACCATGCTAGGGAGAGATAGATTTGGAGGCGCCTCAATGCGAAACCCCCGATGCCAGGCTCATGGGGGGGGGGGGAGATTCCCATGGACTCTGATGAGGGGGGCCGCAGCAAGCTTGGTCCCCAGCTGGATAATGCGCTGGAACCTCTAGTGGTTCTGGACTCGGGCAGGCAACCCCTCGCTAAGGGGGGCGAGCCGCCCGTGCCGATGACCTTCGCCCATCCAGAGGCATCGGATAACCTGGCGGAAGCGTTTCAGAGTGCCTCCCTTGATGAAGAACACCGTACTCTTATGAGTACGGTGATTGCGAAGGTTCGGTCTGCCAAAAGCGGATTTACCGAAGCCTGCGCCAGCCTCCTAACAAGCTTTGAGGTAAGTAATTGAATAATGAGAAAATATCATAGTATAGACCATAGCCCCTGATGCTCTGTTTGGTGTTCGGAAAGAAAGGCTAAACAGGGGATCAAATATTATTCCCAGGAGTCTAATCATATTATGTCTATGTGGAGAAGCAAGCGTCACTGATGGCCGCCGTCGCCGCCACTCGGAGGTCTCCGGACTGAGGCAGAACCTGGGGCGGGCCGAAGAAGAGCTCGGCCTTGTGAAGAGGCAGCTCGAGGAGAACAAAGGTAAGTGATACCCCGTCTGATTGTTATATCAAGGAAAAAATTATTGATGCTAATAGAGGCATGATGATTTTTCTAGGGGCCACGATCGAAGTGGCGGCCCTTAAGATGGCGCTGTCCCAGGCCAACGACAAAGCGGCCAAGGAGGGCACCGAGCACGAAAAACAAGAGGCTCGGGTTGATGAGGTCCGGCAAGAGCTCCAGGATTTCGTCAAAAAATTCGAGTCCTTGGAGCGTGACTCCAAGACACAAGAGTCAGAGCTTTCGAAGGCCCATCAGAGCATGCAAGACGCCAAGGTCGAAGCGAGAAGGCCCTCCAGGAAATTGAGGCGGCCAAGAAGATAGCTGCGGGTAAGGCTTTCATTATGCAAAGCAAGCATGTGGAAGAGACTTTCCTTTTACTTACCCGAATTTGGAGATCTCCAGGAGCATTCGCAGATCTGCCGCACAGCATCTCTGATGCCGTAGAGTTCTACCGGGCTGAGGAAGGGAGCTCAACGGATAAGATGTTTTGGTCCCAGTATATTGGGGCCGAACATCCGATGCCCTTGAGCGACCAGCTGAAGCAACTGGTCGAACTTCACAAGGCGGCCGAACTGGCCATGAAGGACTTCATAGTCCGGCTGTGGCCTGGAGAGCCCTTGCCCAACAGCTACTTTGGCCTTGTCAAGCGGATGGTAAATGCCTGTCCGCGGCTTGAAGTCCTTAAGCAGTCCGTCTGCATTGAGGGTGCACGCAGGGAAGATGGACGCCGAGAAGCTGGTGACAGAGGGGCCGCCGAAGGGCAAGGAGCATCGCCACCCCGAACAGTACTATGTCAATGTTATTAAGGGTGCCCGTCTTGTGGCAGATGAATGTACTAAGGATGTGATATTTGAATGAATGTACTCATGTCATCTTGTAATATGAAAACCAGTTCATGTGTGCTATATAGCGCTTTTTAATTTAAAATATTACCTTCTGTGCGGCCGTTTATAAAATCTTGAGAGTTGGCCAGTCATCGGCTTCTGCCCCCATGTAACTAGTACTGGGGTGTTCGGGATAAATATAAACACTCTTTATCCAAATTTTTGGTCCTTTTAAGGAGGTGTTTAGCGCCGCGAACAAGGCAATTGGACTATATGGCTTTATCGCTCTCACTTAGCCATAGAAGTCTACAACTTTAAATTTTGGCGAAGCCCCTAGTATCCGGAAGGCCGGACTCGGGGCGCTATACACACCTAAATCGGACGAGGCTGATTCCTCGCCTGAGACCTCTCGACCAGCGACCAGCTCTCGCCTTACCATGATAGTCAGTTTTCGGCTTTCTCTACTGAGGTGGTCGTCCAGAAGAACTGGGACACAATCGTAGTAGTTCTCCCTGCGCTACCTTAGCCGATATAGCGTGATAGAGGCAAAGGTGTCCCGTCTTTCGATGAGATGATGGATATCGCTTTGGTGGAAGTCGACTTTGACGATCCGACTACAAACGTGCGAGGACGTCGCGTCTTAGCAATCGCTAAAATAACTCCGAGAGGTTATTGACCACGCCGGAGCACGATCAACCTGACCACGAGGGTCTGTTTCCTGTGAGCAAATGAAGAACAAGCAAGAAACTGAGTTTGCAATCTGGATATTGTGAATATAAGATGAAAGCTTTATTGATCAAAGGTGGGGTTCTGTGATGCCTTTGTCTGGTCATTGAACACAAACGAAGTACGCGAAGTTGCAGGTATGGCGAACTTTAATCTAAACAAAACCCAAATTCTAAGCGGTGCCCTAAGGGATGTATATATGGAGGAAGAGGGGGGAATTTCGTGGCCCTTGGTGGAGGGTTCCGAAATCAACCCTATCTCTTGTTTCCCCGCACATACGGACTCTAACAATAGCCTGTACTTATGTATTTCGAAATTACAAGGGCCTGGCCCAATAATAAGGTGACGCAGCACCTAGAATAGCCTCGGGACGAAATTTATGAAGTGGCATCTTGTATATTTCGTCCAAGGCTTCATGCACCCATTATGGTGGCTTCAAAGTCCTGAAATCATCACTTGTAACTCCGTTCTTGTTCCCCTTGCGCATGGCATCATCTCCATGCTTGTTCTTGCTCTAATGTTCATCCTTCTCCAACCTAGGCCCTTCATTTGTAAGAAAAACAAATGTATTCAATTTAGGCAGCATCATATTCTCATGAACATTAGAATCATTACCAAGAAACGAAAGTACCTGATTATTTAATTGGCGTGCATGAGCTCTAGTAATTGGTCCAGTATATGTAGCAGTAGGGGCTGTGGGTGTAACAATGGTATTGATGTCCTCATCATCCTCCCCTTCTTGAAATGAAGTCGTCCTCGACGGAAGCTCATCTTCCTCACCCAAATAAGGCTTCAAATCTGCAATGTTAAAAGTGGGACTAACCCCAAAATCTGCAGACAGCTTAAGTTTATATGCATTATCATTTATTTTCTCTAACACCTTAAAGGGACCATCAGCACGTGGCATTAGCTTTGATTTGCGCAAATCAGGAAATCTATCCTTACGCAAATGTAACCATACAAGATCTCCAGGTGCAAACACAACATGTTTTCTATCCTTATCTCCAGCAAGTTTATATTTAGCATTCATACGCTCAATGTTTTCCTGAGTTAACTCATGCATTTTTAAAATCAATTTAGCACTTTGTTTAGCATCAAAATTAACCTTCTCCGAAGATGGAAGAGGCAACAAATCAATAGGTGCACGAGGTAGGAAACCATACACAACTTTAAAAGGGCACATCTTAGTAGTAGAATGCAATGAACGATTATAAGCAAATTCATTGTGAGGCAAGCATCCTCCCACATTTTCTTATTATTCTTCAAAACAACTCTAAGCATAGTAGTCAAAGTTCTATTGACTACTTCAGTTTGTCCATCAGTTTGGGGGTGACAAGTAGTACTAAAAAGCAGTTTAGTCCCCAACTTAGCCCATAAACATCTCCAAAAGTGGATAAGAAATTTAGTATCACGATCTGAAACAATAGTATTTGGCACACCATGCAAGCGAATAATTTCACGAAAGAACAAATCAGCAACATTAACGACATCATCGCTTTTATGAAATTGTATAAAGTGTGCCATTTTCGAGAATCTATCCACGACAACAAATATGCTATCCCTCCCCTTATTTGTTCGAGGTAAACCTAAAACAAAGTCCATAGATATATCCTCCCAAGGAACACTAGGTACAGGCAAAGGCATATATAAACCATGAGTATTGAGTCGTGACTTAGCTTTTTGACATGTAGTGCAGCGAGCAATAAAACGCTCGACATCCCGTCTCATCTTTGGCCAAAAGAAATGTGTAGCAGGTACGTCCTCCGTCTTATTCAGGCCAAAGTGTCCCATTAATCCTCCTCCATGCGCCTCCTGCAACAACAAAAGACGAACGGAGCTAGCTGGAATGCATAGCTTGTTAGCACGAAACACAAATCCATCGTTAACGATAAACTTGTTCCACATTCTTCCTTCTTTACAATTCTGCATTACATCTTTAAAATCAGCATCATGCACATATTGATCTTTGATGGTCTCCAAACCAAATATTTTGAAGTCAAGTTGTGAAAGCTTAGTATAGCGACGAGACAATGCATCAGCAATAACATTTTCTTTTCCCTTCTTGTGTTTAATGACATCAGGGAAAGTCTCAATGAATTCAACCCGTTTAGCATGTCTACGATTCAATTTAGCTTGACTTCTAATATGTTTCAAAGATTCTTTGGGCCATAAATAAGGTTGCCATGTTTCTAAAGTCCGAACAAGAGCATATAATTCTTTATCATAAGTAGAATAATTCAGACTAGGCCCACTCAATTTTTCAGAAAAGTATGCAACAGGTTTGCCATCTTGTAATAACACACCTCCTAATCCAATGCCACTAGCATCACATTCAAGCTCAAAAGTCTTATTAAAATTAGGCAGTTGGAGTAAAGGAGCATGTGTCAACTTATCTTTCAATACCGTGAAGGCTTCTTCTTGTGCGGTACCCCAAAGAAAAGGCACATCTTTCTTTGTAAGCTCATTGAGAGGTGCAACAATGGTGCTGAAATCTCTCACAAAACGCCTATAGAATCCAGCGAGGCCAAGAAAACTCCTCTATTGTGTGACTGTTTTGGGCTGCAGCCAACTCTCAATAGCTTCAATCTTGGCTTTATCAACTTCAATTCCCTATAGAGTAACAACATAGCCAAGAAAAGATACTCGGTCGGTGCAAAAGGTGCACTTTCCAAGGTTACCAAACAAACGTGCATCACGTAGAGCAATAAAAACATCACGTAAATGTTCCAAATGTTCTTCCAAAGATCTGCTATAAATCAATATGTCATCAAAGTAAACTACCACAAATCGTCCAATGAAAGCACGTAAAACTTCGTTCATTAATCTCATGAAAGTACTAGGTGCATTAGTTAACCCAAAAGGCATGACTAACCACTCATATAATCCGAACTTCGTTTTAAATGCTGTTTTCCATTCATCTCCCAATTTCATACGAATTTGATGGTATCCACTATGCAAATCAACTTTGGAGAATATTGTAGAGCCACTCAATTCATCAAGCATATCATCTAGCCTAGGAATAGGATGATGATAACGAATAGTAATATTATTAATGCCTCTACAATCAACACACATACGTGATGTACCATCCTTTTTCGGCACTAGAATAATAGGAACAACACAAGGACTAAGGGATTCGCGTATATAACCTTTGTCGAGAAGCTCTTGTACTTGACGCATAATATCCTTCGTCTCCTCTGGATTGGTACGGTATGGCGCATGGTTTGGCAGTGAAGCACCGGGAATTAAGTCAATCTGATGCTCAATCCCTTGAATAGGTGGTAATCCCGGTGGCACGTCTTGTGGAAAGACGTCAGCGAACTCCTGCAAAATGTTAGTGACAGCAGGAGGCAAAGAGGAAGGCACGTCCTCGTATGAAAATAATGCCTCTTTGCACACAAAAGCATAGCAAACAGATTTGCTGAAATCTAGCTCATCAATATCAGATTTAGTGGCAAATAAACATGCACTTTTCAATTTAATTTCAGAAGCAACACTAGATGGTTTATTATTAGGCTTCATTTGTTGCTCAAATTCTTTTGCCACTATCTGATTTTCACTCTTATTCTTCTCCTGTTTTGCTTTATTAGCTCTATTAATATCATCTTTCAAAATGGAATCAGGAGTCATAGGAAGCAAAATAATATTTTTATCCTTATGAACAAGCGTATACTAAGTGTTTCTACCATGGTGTACATAATTTTTATCAAATTGCCATGGTCTACCAAGTAATAAGGAACATGCTTGCATAGGTACCACATCACAATCAACATAATCAGCATATGTAGAGATACTAAAATGCACACGAATAGTACGTGTTACCTTAACCTTGCCGCTGTTGTTGAACCATTGGATGTAGTAAGGATGTGGATGTGGTCTTGTGGTGAGAGAAAGCTTCTCCACCATCTCCATGCTAGCCAAGTTGTTGCAGCTCCCTCCGTTTATGATGACGCGCACAGAACGTTCCTTCACAACTCCCTTGGTATGGAACAAATTGTGCCTATGATTTTGCTCAGCTTGTGTGACCTGCACACTTAAAACACGTTGAGCAACTAAACATTCATACCTGTCAGCGTCTTCAGGAGCCATGTATTGCGTCTCATGATCAGAATCATCTCCACCATGTTCTTCACGTGTAATAAGAGCCAAAGTCTCCTCATCCTAGTCACTAGCAGACTCATACCCACCATCCTCGGTAGCAATCATCACACGCTGATATTTGCATTCTCTCGCATAATGACCTCTTCCCTTACAACGACGACAAATAATATCACTTGTGTGCCCTGTTGATGCTATGGAATAAGAAGAACTCTGTGCAGGCCCGACAGGTGCGCTCTTGGCAGATAATGGTGGTTGTGCCTGTTTTCTTGTATCACGGCTGGAGGTGGCACTTGATGGAGGTGCTGGTGCAGTTGAAGTAGAAGATGCACGCGGTGTCCATGATGAAGGTCGGCCTGCAGAAAAGTTAGTTCGCGCCAATGCTTGTCGATCCTGCACTTCACGTTCAGCTTTACAAGCAAGATGGAATAAACGAGTGATATTAGTATACTCCTTATACTCTAGAATGGTCTGAATCTCTCTATTTAATCCACCCGTAAAACATGCAAGCATAGCTTCATTCTCCTCAACAATACCACATCTAATCATGCCAGTTTGTAATTCCTGATAATATTCTTCTAGAAAATTTTTCCCTCGTCTTAAGCGCTGCAATTTTTGAAGCAATTCACGTTGATAATATGGTGGAACCCAACGCATACGCATAGCAGTTTTCGAAGCAGCCCAAGTAGTTGGAATGGGATATAATCTACAATGTTCAGACCACCATACACATGCAAAACTAGTGAAAGCACAAACAGCAGCAGCAACCCGTCTCTCCTCAGGATATTGTAAACATGTAAATCGTTGTTCACTTTCTAACTCCCAAGTAAGATATATATCAGGAACATATCTACCCTCAAATGGTGGAATATTCAATTTCAGTTTAGGAATATTGACATCATCTCATACCTGAGGGAGAGCCCTACCATTGTGATTATTTGCATGTGGACGACCTGGTGGTTGTGGTGCTGGTGGTTGCACGTAGTTCTGATTTTGATCAACCTCATCCTCGTAATCTCCCGCATAATCATCCTCCGCATCAGCAGCAGGAGCCACAGAAGTATCAACAGCAGCACCAACAATTTGGCCAGGATGAAGAAGTACATGACTTGCTCGGCGGAGGGCTGTTTCGCGACGTGGAGCTAGTAGTTGTTGTTGTTGTTGTTGTTGTTGCAGAGGTGCGACAGGTGCAGCCAGTGGTGGAAGACGCGCAAGCAGTTCATTAAATCTATTATCAAGCTTTGTTTCGAACGTCTTCTCAAAGCCAGTGATCTTCTCCATGGCCTCTTCAAAATTGTTCAGCACATCTTGCACCTGTTCAGTCATCATTTGCTGAAACTTATCATGAAGCTCCTTGTTCGTGAAGCTCTCCCAGTCAATCACGTCGGCTTGTGATCCTGGCATGGTTAGCAGCAATAGAAACACACAAGAATATGATCCTACAGACTACGAACAAGTGGTGGTGGTGGGTGTCACAAATTCGTCAAGCAAAACTCAAATTCTTACCAGTTCTTACCCAGCAGCAGGCGGTGATCGGCAACCGTTGTAGTCAAAACTCTCAAAGCTTGGATAGAGCGATTACCAGGGAGAGTCAAACGCATGATGTAGATGTATGTGGAGCTGGGAAGGCTTATAATATGGTAGCAAAAAGGTCAGCAATAATCAATTCAGAGATGCAAAGTTGAATAAACGCTCAACCACGGTACTGTGCTGGTCCTAGGCTAGACCGTGCTAGAGACGCGAGCCTAGAACACTAACAAAATCACGGCGCGACACGTAATCAAGGAAGGAGCACACTCTGAAATTTTATTTTTTTCGCTCTTTTTTTTGCGCTCTTTTTTTTGTGCTTTCTTTTTTTTGCGAAAATTCACTATAATGGCGAGTGTCTCAAAACTCTTCCCAAGTCAAGGTAACAGGATAGCCACGAAATTTTTGTGACCAATTTTTTTTTTCGGATGCCCGGACCAAAATCTGGAAACAACTCAAAAAAAACTTTCTATAATGGCACCTATCACAAAACACTCAGAAACACCTAAAAATAGGATAGCCAGATTTTTTTTGACAAGTGTGTTTTTGGAAAATTTTGGGCCTAATCGGAGGGTGGTTTCCGGACTCCTTTTTTTTCGAAACCTACTCTGGCAAGGAATCACGAATCGGAAACTAGATGGATCTTGAAAACAAACCTAATATGAAAAGAACTCAGATTGGTGGTGGATATATGGTGGTAGATGGCAGCGGTGGTGGTAGATGACAGCGGTGGTGGTATATGGATACGGATTCGAAGCGGTGGCGGATAAGCGGTGGTGGTAGATGGCAGGGGCGATGATGATGGTGCGGCGGCGGCGTGACAACTTATGACCAGAACTCGAAACTCTAAAATACTAGAATCTAAGACCAGCAACTAGACACGACGATGCAACCACAAATTCAACAACGCAAATACAGAAAAGATTATGCAAAGGCTCAGAATGGTTCAGATAGGATGAACTAACCCTAATTTTTTTGTGTGTGGCTTTTTCGTGGACTATAGGTATGAAGAACAGACTCGATCTAAACAACGATATAACTGTAAAATCTCACCGAGCAACCTGGAAATCTGATACCACTTGATAGAGGCAAAGGTGTCCCGTCTTTCGATGAGATGATGGATATCGCTTTGGTGGAAGTCGACTTTGACGATCCGACTACGAACGTGCGAGGACGTCGTGCCTTAGCAATCGCTAAACTAACTCCGAGAGGTTATTGACCACGCCGGAGCACGATCAACCTGACCACGAGGGTCTGTTTCCTGCGAGCAAACGAAGAACAAGCAAGAAACTAAGTTTGCAATCTGGATATTGCGAATATAAGATGAAAGCTTTATTGATCAAAGGTGGGGTTCCGTGAGGCCTTTGTCTGGTCGTTGAACACAAACGAAGTACGCGAAGTTGCAGCTATGGCGAACTTTAATCTAAACAAAACCCAAAGTCTAAGTGGTGCCCTAAGGGCTGTATATATGGAGGAAGAGGGGGGAATTTCGTGGTCCTTGGTGGAGGGTTCCGAAATCAACCCTATCTCTTGTTTCCCCACACATACGGACTCTAAAAATAGCCTATACTTATGTATTTCGAAATTACAAGGGCCTGGCCCAATAATAAGGTGACGCAGCACCTAGAATAGCCTCGGGACGAAATTTATGAAGTGGCATCTTGTATATTTTGTCCAAGGCTTCATGCACCCATTATGGTGGCTTCAAAGTCCTGAAATCATCACTTGTAACTCCGTTCTTGTTCCCCTTGCGCATGACATCATCTCCATGCTTGTTCTTGCTCCAATGTTCATCCTTCTCCAAGCTAGGCCCTTCATTTGTAAGCAAAACAAAATTATCCAATTTAGGCAGCATAATATTCTCATGAACATTAGAATCATTACCAAGAAACGAAAGTACCTGATAATTTAATTGGCGTGCGTGAGCTCTAGTAATTGGTCCAGTATATGTAGCAGTAGGGGCTGTGGGTGTAACAATGGTATTGATGTCCTCATCATAGCGAAACGTAAGGTACCAAAACATAGGAGCCGGGCAAACCCAACTATTGACCCAAGACATGATTCGGAGCGGATGCATATAGTGCTATAAGTTCGGGGTGCCGCACTTTCAAAAGTGTTCGGAATTTTCTTGCCAGCTTATGGGGTACACTGAAGCCCCTGGCAAATTGATCGTGCCAAAATGCACTGGTATAATAAATAAGCAGTAAAGGAAAGGGGTAAATAAACATAATAGTAAGCTGATGCTGTACACTATTTCCCCTTGTTATTCAAATGATACGTCAAAGCGTACATATACAAGTAGTGCAATAAGCAAAATAGGACTGTTTGACACATCCTGACTAGGAGCGGGCTGTATGCGGGTATGTAAAACAGGTATAACGATCGTTATCAGAGACCACCTGAGGATTCCCTTGGACGCCCCAGCTTCTTGTATTCTTGGTGTGTCCGTCCCGCTATGTGTCTGATAGTCGGTCTTTCAGAAGAGCCTCCTGAAGATAGGGACCTGAAAGAAAAAGAGTGCAAAGATGCCTGGGTCCTAGGGTGGTCGAACCGCATTGTGGACCATGTCATGGCCGTGCCTCCGCCTATTCCCTTGGTATTTTAAGTGCATAATTGTGAACGCGCGACACAAATTTCGCTGTTTGACTGGGACTATGACGGAGGCTGGATTGCTAGTCGAGCTCTGGATGTTCCAGATGATCCTGTTGCGGGGTACTCCGGACTCGCTTGACGGTGTCCGCGTTCTTTATCGCTGAATGGGCTGTTTGCCTAAGAAGGCCGTTTTGTACTTCTGCCACGAGGGCCGCCGTGTGCTCCTCCATTCAGAGCGAGCGCTCTGTGTTTCCATTAACTGTTATAACCCCGCGAGGTCCTGGCATTTTGAGCTTGAGGTATGCATAGTGCAGTACCGCATTGAATTTGGCGAATGCGGTTCATCCGAGCAGTGCATGATAGCCACTACGGAAGGGGACGATGTCGAAGATTAACTCCTCGCTTTGAAAATTGTCCGGAGATTCGAAGACCACTTCCAGTGTGATTGAGCCCGTGCAACAGGCCTCCACACCGGGTATGACACCCTTGAAGGTGGTTTTTATGGGCTTGGTCCTTAAGGGGTCGATGCCCATTTTGCACACTGTATCCTGATAGAGCAGGTTCAGGCAGCTGCCACCGTCCATGAGGACTCGTGCGAGGTGGAATCCGTCGATGATGGGGTCAAGGACCAATGTGGCCGAACCGCCATGACGAATACCGGTAGGATGGTCCCTGCGGTCGAAAGTGATCGGACAAGAGGACCATGGGCTGAACTTTGGGGCGACTGGCTCCATCGCATAGACGTCCCTTAGCGCACGCTTCCGTTCCCACTTGGGAATGTGGGTTGCGTATATCATATTCACCGTTTTCACATGGGGAGGGAATTTCTTCTGTCCTCCTGTGTTCGGTGGCCGGGGCTCCTCGTCGTCATTGCTATGCGGCCCCTTTTCCTTGTTTTCAGCATTCAATTTGCCGGCCTGTTTAAACACCCAACATTCTCTGTTGCTTTGGTTGGCTAGTTTATCGGGGGTGCCGTGAATTTGACATGAGCGATCAAGTATGCGGTCCAAATTGGACGAGCTCGGACTGTTTCTTTTGAATGGCTTTTTCCGATATCCGGGTTTAAAGCCTCTGAATCTGGCATTAACTGTCGTGTCTTCGGTGTTGTCGCCATTGTTGCGATGCTTGTGTATATTGCGTCGCGGCTTGCCATTGCTATCTCTGGCGTCTGAATCGCCTGAATTTTTTGGTGTGATGTTGCTGCGAGCAAGCCAGTTGTCCTTGCCTGCGCAAAAGCGGTTCATGAGTGTCTTGAGGGCTGCCATGGACTTTGGCTTCTCTTGGCCGAGGTGTCGGGCAAGCCATTCATCACGGATGTTATGCTTGAAGGCTGCTAAGGCTTCGGCATCCGGACAGTCGACGATTTGGTTCTTTTTAGTTATGAACCGAGTCTAGAATTTTTTGGCTGACTCTTCGGGCTGTTGGGTTATGTGACTTAAGTCATCAGCATCCGGTGGTCGCACGTAAGTGCCCTGGAAGTTGTCTAGGAATGTGTCTTCCAGGTCCTCCCAAGTGCCAATGGAGCTTGCTGGCAGGCTATTCAGCCAATGTCGGGCTGGTCCTTTGAGCTTAAGTGGTAGGTACTTGATGGCATGTAGGTCATCGCCGCGGGCCATGTAAATGTGTAGGAGAAAATCCTCAATCCATACCGCGGGGTCTGTTGTGCCATCGTATGATTCAATGTTTACGGGTTTAAACCCTTCTGGGAATTCATGATAACTTCATCTATGAAGCATAGGGGGTGTGCATCGCCTCTATGCCGAGCTACATCTTGACATAGAGTGAGTCTGGTCTGCTGGCCCGACCAGACTTGGGTTTATTGTATCCGGTGTGACGGTCATTGTCACGTGTTGTGGCGCGCCTCCGTGATCGGTAGATCGATCTTGGCTGTCCTGCTTTGTTTTCCAATACATCTCGCAGGTCCTTCGTATAGCCCCAGGCCTTAGTATTATCGTTTGTTTGGCGACGGGGTGCGGTCTGGACTTCGGGCTGATACGCCGCTCTATCTCGGCCACGGGGTGGCCGGTCAGCCGCATCATGCGCTGGCAGTATGGGCTTTAACGCCTCCTCCTCAAGTTGAGGTAGCAACCTGCGCTTTGGATAACTTTTGGTAGGGTGCTCGAGTCCATATTCCTCGGCAGCCAGGACCTCGGTCCATCTATTAGTTAGCAGATCTTGATCAGCTTGAAGTTGTTGCTGCTTTTTCTTCAGGCTTTTTGCAGTGGCTACAAGCCGGCGCTTGAAGCGCTCCTGCTCGACGGGATCCTCAGGCACGATGAATTCTTCGTCGCCAAGGCTCACTTCGTCTTCAAAGAGAGGCATGTAATTATCATCATCTGGTTCTCCATCTGTCGCCTGTTCCTTAGGGCTAGCTTGCCCATCCTCTTGCTCGGCCTGCTCAAAGCCTGGCTGGCCAGGATTGTCTTCGTCTTCGGCACCATCCGGATTGTTATCTCTTGTGCCGATATCGCTACTTTTGCTATGGCGGGGCTTGGAGTGGCGCCTATGACGATTGTGTTTAGATTGCTTCTCCAAGGGGTTATCATCCTTTGCCTCATTGCCATTGCTTTCTTTGGGGGTGTCCACCATATATATGTCATATGATGAGGTGGCTGTCCAGCGCCCTATAGGCGGTGGTTCCTGTTCTTCTCCTGCATCATCGTCCATACCGTCGATGTCTTCGGAGTTGAAGTCAAGCACGTCAGTTAAGTCGTCGATAGTGGCTATTAAGTGGGTGGTGGGTGGGGAATGAAGTTTTTCATCGTCCGCTTCCCACTCGAACTGGACATAGTTCGGCCAAGGATCTCCCGACAAGGAAAGAGATCTTCATGAATTTAGCACATCACCCAAGGGCGAGTGCTGAAAAATATCCACAGCGGTGAACTCCATGACCGGTGCCCAATCAGATTCGATAGGCACGGGCGTACGCGGTTCGGATCCTGTAGCCGAAGACGAGTCCAAGGGTCCGATGACACCACCCTCACAGGAGGTGGGATCAGTGTTCGGCTCCAACGCTGATGCGTGCGCGGCCTCCATGGCGGGGTCCATCCACCCGTCCACGGGAGGCACGATCTGCTCTAGATTGATTCCCGGCGCCACCGCAGGCGCGATCTCCCGAGCACTGTCCGATGGCAGATCAAAGTCATGGCCGTCGTGACCGTTCGGCACACCTGACATGGGCTCAAATCCGTCAAAGATCAAGTCTTTGCGGATGTCAGCAGTATAGTTCAAGCTTCCAAACCTGACATGATGGCCAGTGGCGTAGCTATCAAGCTGCTCCAGATGGCCAAGCGAGTTGGCCCGCAGTACGAAGCCACCGAATACGAAGATCTGTCCGGGGAGAAAAACCTCCCCCTGGACCGGGTTACCGAAGATGATTGAAGGAGCCATCAAGCCTTACCGTGACGACACAATGGAACTCTCAACGAAAGCACCAATGTTGGTGTCAAAACCAGCGGATCTCGGGTAGGGGGTCCCGAACTGTGCGTCTAAGGCTAATGGTAACAGGAGGCAGGGGACACGATGTTTGACCCAGGTTCGGGCCCTCTCGATGGAGGTAATACCCTACTTCTGGCTTGATTGATCTTGATGATATGAGTATTACAAGAGTTGATCTACCACGAGATCGTAGAGGCTAAACCCTAGAAGCTAGCCTATGATTATGAGTGTTGTTTTCCTACTGACTAAACCCTCCGGCTTATATAGACACCGGAGGGGGCTAGGGTTAAATAGAGTCGGTTACAAAGAAGGAGATCTACATATCCGAATTGCCAAGCTTGCCTTCCACGCAAAGGAGAGTCCCATCCGAACACGGGACGAAGTCTTCAATCTTGTATCTTCATAGTCCAACAGTCCGGCCAAAGTATATAGTCCGGCTGTCCGAGGACCCCTTAATCCAGGACTCCCTCACCTGTGCTGGAGCTTGTGGCTCGGCAACATGGACTAAAGGCATTTCTTCGGCTACGGGAGCGCTAACCTCGACGACAAGAATCTGAGACTTTGCTTGAGGCCACTGCTCACCGGCAAGTGCATCATCATTCTCGGCAACATTCTTATCGACAGTCAAGGAGCTCTGTCGGAAAATATTTGCCGGTGCTTGATACGTCTCTAACGTATCTATAATTTTTGATTGTTCCATGCTATTATATTATCCATCTTGGATGTTTTATATGCATTATTATGCTATTTCATATCATTTTTTGGGACTAACCTATTAACCCAGTGCCCAGTGCCAGTTACTGCTTTTTCATTGTTTTTGTCTTTTATAGAAAACCAATACCAAATGGAGTCGAAACGGAACGAAACTTTTTGACGATTTTTCTTGGACCAGAAGACAACCATGAAGCTTCGGGAGGAGGCTAGAGGAGCCATGAGAGGGCCACAAGCCCTAGAGGCACGCCCTAGGGTGGCGCCCCCCAAGCTAGTGGGCCAGCTCGGGACTACCCTAACCCTAATCTTAGCTCCATAAATACCCAAATATTCCCCATATACCATGGGGCACACCAAAAATACTTTTCCGCCACCGCAAGCATTTCTCGTCATGAGATCCCATCTTGGGGCCTTTTCCGATACTCTGCCGGAGGGGGATTCAATCACGAAGGGCTTCTACATCAACCTTGCCGCCCTACCGATGATGTGTGAGTAGTTTACCATAGACCTACGGGTCCATAGGTAGTATCTAGACGGCTTCTTCTCTCTTTTTTCTCTTCAATACAATGTTCTCCTCCATGTTCTTGGAGATCTATTCAATGGTATCTTCTTTTGCGGTGTGTTTGTTGAGATTCGATGAATTGTGAGTTATGATCAGATTATCTATGAATATTATTTGAGTCTTCTCTGAACTCTTTTATGCATGATTAAGATCGCTTTGTATTTCTCTATGATCTATTGATTTGGTTTGGCCAACTAGATTGATTTTTCTTGCAATGGAAGAGGTGCTTTGCTATGGGTTCAATCTTGCGGTGTCCTCACCCAGTGATAGAAGGGGTAGCGAGGCATGTATTTGTATTGTTGCCATTAAGGATAAAAAGATGATTTTTTTACCATATTGATTGGATCTATCCCTTCACATCATGTCATCTTGCTTAAGGCATTACTTCGTTCTTGTTAACTTAATACACTAGATGTGTGCTGGATAGCAGTCGATGTGTGGAATAATAGTAGTAGATGCAGAATCATTTTGATCTACTTGTCATGGACGTGATGCCTATATTCATGATCATTGCCTTAGATATTGTCATGATTATTCACTTTTATATTAATTTCTCAACAGTAATTTGTTACCCACCGTATGCGTTCTTTCGAGAGAGAAGCCGCTAGTAAAAACTATGGACCCCGGGTCTACTTTTACCATATTATTTTCAGATATATAAAACCAAAAACCCAAAAATACCTTGCTTCAGTTTATTTGCCTTTACTTCATTTTGCACTTTTATTTATCTTTTATACCTATCACTATCATATATCATCCTCGCAAGTAACTGTGAAGGGATCGACAACCCCTTTATCGTGTTGGGTGCAAGTATTTGTTTGTTTGTGCATGTGCTATCATTGGAGACTTGTGTGTTCCTCCTACTGGATTGATACCTTGGTTCTTAACTGAGGGAAATACTTATCTCTACTTTGCTGCATCACCCTTTCCTCTTCAAGGGAAAAACCAACGCAAGCTCAAGAAGTAGCAGGAAGAATTTCTGGCGCCGTTGCTGGGGAGGTTCTACATCAAGCCTACCAAGTACCTATCATAAATTATCATCTCCTGCATTACATTATTCTCCATTTGCCTCTTGTTTTCCTTTCCCCACTTATAAACATTTTTACAAAAACACAAAAATATTTGCCTTTTTATTCGCCTTCTTTCCGTTCGTGTTTTTTTTGCTTGTGTGCTAGATTGCTTGCTTTGTCACGATGTCTCAAGAAAATACCAAGTTGTGTGATTTTTTCCAACACTAATAATAATGATTTTATTAGTACTTCTATTGCTCCCGCCACTAGTGTAGAATCTTATGAGATTAATGCAGCTTTGTTGCATCTTGTTATGAAAGAACAATTTTCCGGTAGTCCCAATGAAGATGTTGCATCCTATCTAAACACTTCCATCGAATTGTGTGATATGCAAAAGAAAAAAGATGTGGATACTGATATTGTTAAATTTAAGCTATACGAGATCGTGCTAAAACTTGGTTTTCATATTTGCCTAAAAATAGTATTGATTCATGGAATAAGTGTAAAGATGCTTTTATTTCCAAGTATTTTCCTCCTGCTAAGATCATCTCCCTTGGGAACAATATAATGAATTTTAAGCAACTAGATCATGAACATGTTGCACAATCTTGGGAGAGGATGAAATTGATGATACGAATTTGCCCTACTCATGGTTTTAGATTATGGATGATCATACAAATGTTTTATGCCGCATTGAATTTTGCATCTAGAAATCTTTTAGATTCCGCCGCGGGAGGTACTTTTATGGAAATCACATTACGATAAGCTACTAAATTCCTAGATAATATTATGGGAAATTACTCACAATGGCATACCGAAAGATCTTCTACTTGTAAAGAAGTGCATGCGATTGAAGAAATTAATACTTTGAGTGGAAAGATGGATGAACTTATGAAATTGATTGCTAGCAAGAGTGCTCCTATATATATTAATGATATGCCTTTGTCCACCTTTATTGAGAATAATAAGGAATCTATAGATGTGAATTTTGTTGGTAGGAACAATTTTGGTAATAATGTGTATAGAGGTAATTTTAACCCTAGGCCATTTCCTAGTAATTCCTCTAATAATTATGGTAATTCCTAAAACAATTCTTATGGAAATTGTAATAAGATACCCTCTGATCTTGATAATAATATTAAAGATTTTATAAACTCCCAAAAGATTTTGAATGTTATGGTAGAAGAAAAATTGCTCAAGATTGATGATTTGGCTAGAAACGTTGATATAATTTCTCATGAGATTAATTCTGATAAGATTAGATCTTTGCCACCCAAACTTGATATTAATGAGTCTCTGAAGGCTATTCAAATTTCTATTAATGAAAGTAGGGAGAGAGCCGGTAGTATGCGTGCTAAGAGAGAATGGCTAGAAAAAGTATGTTCTTCTAGTTTTTGCGAAAATCATGATGAAGATCTTAAAGTGATTGGTGTGGCTCCTATTGAATATTTGTTTGATAATATAAAATTGATAAATAAGGGACTGGAGATGAGTCAACATTATCTAGAAGGCATCCCAAAAATTTGGAGGGTGGAGATCTTAATGAAAAAATTGATAAAAGTGGGATTGGCGAGGTCAAAACTTTAAGTAGTGATGAACCCACTCTTTTGGATTTCAAGGAATTTAATTATGATAATTGTTATTTAATAGATTGTATTTCCTTGTTGCAATCCATTCTTAATTCACCTCATGCTTATAATCAAAATAAAGCTTTTACTAAACATATTGTTGATGCTATGATGGAATCTTTTGAAGAAAAACTTGAGTTGGAAGTTTCAATCCCTAGAAAGATTTATGATCAGTGGGAACCTACTATTAAGATTAAGATTAAATATTATGAGTGCAATTCTTTGTGTGATTTGGGTTCTAGCGTTTCCACTATTCCAAAAACTTTATATGATGTGCTAGGTTTTCATAAACTTGATGATTGTTCTTTAAATTTGCACCTAGCGGATTCCACTATTAAGAAACCTATGGGAAGAATCAATGATGTTCTTATTGTTGCAAATAGGAATTATGCGCCTGTAGATTTTATTGTGCTTGATATATATTGCAATCCTACATGCCCTGTTATTCTTGGTAGACCTTTCCTTAGAACGATTGGTGCAATTGTTGATATGAAAGAAGGAAACAATAGATTTCAATT
This sequence comes from Triticum aestivum, assembly GCF_018294505.1. Classification (NCBI taxonomy): domain Eukaryota; kingdom Viridiplantae; phylum Streptophyta; class Magnoliopsida; order Poales; family Poaceae; genus Triticum; species Triticum aestivum. Next base: position 314,307,807 of record NC_057813.1, on the reverse strand, counting down.
TCCACTAAGGAAGGGCATGGAACACTTTTCCAAGAAAGAAAATTAAGTTGCCATATGAATCTATTATGAGGGCTACTTATGGGTTGAATACCAAAGATGACAATACCTAGATCTATGCATTATGCCTAGCTATGGGCGTAAATTAATAGCGCTTGTTGGGAGGCAACCCAATTTTATTTTGAGTTTTTTGTTTTTCCTTCTGTTCTCGAATAAATATGCAATGTTACTTCTCTAATATTTTTTTAGTGTTTTAATTTTTTTTGTGCTAAGTAAGACCTTTGGGATGGTGTGGAAGATTGTTGATTTAATTCTATGAGAAAACAGATACTTTTACGTCCAGTAGCAGAATTGTTAAAAATCACTGGAGCAACGAAAAATTCTGAATTTTTTCCACTTTAATAATATAAAAATTTCCTACATTGTCCTAATGTTTTAGAATTTTTGAAGTTACATGAGTTTGGCTAAAGGCCAGATTACTACAGACTATTCTGTTTTTGACATATTCTATTTTCATTGTGTTGTTTGCTTATTTTGATGAA